>NC_041394.2:142084495-142379495 GCF_900747795.2 Erpetoichthys calabaricus
ACTTCTACCTACACGGGAAGTTGGAGAATTAGTGATGAGTCAGTCAGTCAGTCAGTCAGTCAGTCAGTGAGGGCTTTGCCTTTTATTAGTATAGATATATATATATATATATATTCACGGCATTCGTAGTCTGAATCACAATCTGATTGTATGGGTGGTTACCTACCAGGTAACGCTTGTGGTTGGTCAGCAAGTCAGCTAACATCCGCTGTCAAATAAACGAACCACACGCCGGATGTGTGGTTCCAACCACAAGCGTTACCTGGTAGGTAACCACCCATACAATCAGATTGTGATTCAGACTACGAATGCCGTGAATGTTTTTACTCCGATCTACATGCTGTCAAATAAACGAACCACACGCCGTAGCGCAACGCTAGGGGCTTCGCCTCTAGCGCTGACGTCTGAGGTTTGATTCCCATAAGGGAGTGCAGTGAGTGTGTACGCCTGATGAGCCCAGAATTAGGGCGAAACACGTGTTGCGTACTCTTTGCATTATTTGACAGTAAACTATTTCAACCATATATATATATATATATATATATATATTAACTTTAAAAGCCTTAGTGTTGTGCCTGGAGTAGTGCAGACCAAAAGCCTGCCCTTTTGAGTTAGGGCTAGGCTACCTTGAGGTGAGATTGGTTCGGTAGGCCCAGACCTTAAATTAGGGCAGGTATGGCTCTTTTGCATGTTTGTGTGTTTTTCTCTTTTTTGAAGCCTGCTACCCTATTTATTCTTAGTGTAGGTGGGAATTATAGTAACCAATAATAATCATTTAATATAAAAACATTACTGAAAATGCATTTTTGTGGATCATAGACGTTCAAATCAGTGTGGAGTTTGTGTCACCGGAGCTGATTGGTGTAAGTGTGTAATATGGTGGGCCGGAGTACTGCCAGGCTTGTTTCTGCCTTGTACCCCATGGACAGCTTATATTAACTGATAATGTGAATTTCATTGGCGCACACATATGACTGACGCCCCATCTAGTGTTGGACCCTCCCTGCCTTGTACTGATGCTGTCAGGTTAAGTTCTGCCTTTCTGCATCCCTGAAATGTTAAAAATGAAACGTAGTCTAAGAGCATCCCAGTGGCGAATGGTTGAGGTGGCTGGAACGAGCGCTGGAGTGGGGATTGCACCTGCTGGCACCTCTGCCCACTCAGGAGACCCAAAGAGGGAGCAGGGAAAGTAGAAATGACAAAGAGAAAAAATGAGAAACTGATTTTAACTTTAGGATTTTACACCTTGAATAATGTATGGAATCCCACCGTGAGAGCACTTGTATTATTATGGATTATTTATTGACAAAAAATTTCTGAAGACTTTGGACGCTGCGATTGTCTGAATAAAATGCACAAAACACTTTTGCACAACTCTTCTTGTTATGTGTTCTCAACATGACTATCAAAGGTTATGGACTCAAAGGATATTAGGGCAGCTGCCGCCAACACAACGTACTGTATGACAATGATAACCATATAAACTTATGAATATATTTGTTTTAATCATGCATATGTTGCCGAGCACTTTTTACAACTGAGAGATAATAAACTGACTTACCACTAATCATTCCAGAACAGAGCGAGAGCGCTGTAAGGAGTTCCCATTGTTCTTAACTTCAAACACATACATGCACACGCACCTCGGTGTACCTATATTGTTGTCTGGAAAATATAACAGCATGTTACACTTACATTACAGTACTGTTTTCCTTAATATTTCAGGTAATAAATGAATGCAGGTACCTCATCAATAAAGGGATTGCCAACTCCAACACAATTATGTTAGTGTTTCATCCATCTTCTAACTGGCTCATTCAGTTCAGGGTTAGAAGGAGCTGGTGAAACAATTAGTTATGCACTTCAGTAGTTTCGACATACAGTTGCAAGCATTTTTAAGAATTATTGCCAATGGCTGGTGTACTAGATGTCATGGCACTGAACTGTAAAGGATTAGGCTGTCATACAACCTAATCGTAATTTATTTTGCACCGCATATGTTTATGCTGCTAGCAATATTTCACCCTTCACTCTCTCTGAGATGTCCCAGTGCCACACATCTGCTCCTTTATCTGCCCCACACAACAGACGATGCTACTGTGATGCTACTGGCAGGAAGCATGTAAGTAACAGAGGTGAGAGAAAATGTATTTCCTATTTTTGAATCTGTATATTTGTCAAAATGTTGGTAAAAATAAAATTGCGCCTCTGTGTTGGCAACATTGCCATTCCAGACATTAGCATTAGTAAGAGTAACGGTATGGTATTAGTAACCACATCCTGGAGTTGTGATCAGAGGTCTGTGGCACAGCTCAGTTTCCCGTGAAGTGTAGGCTCCAATCAGGGGTGCACTTCGCTCTGGGGTTGATTGGGGTGCTTGGCTGATCGCACGGACACGTGTGAATGTGACGGGATCAGTCAGGTGCCTCATTCTCACCTTGGAGGTAGTGGCGCATCACATGGGCACTTAGTCAGGAAAGGCGAGATAAAAAGGAGCCTGAATGACGAAAAGGGGCTAGAACAGAATAAGAGAGACAGCAGCACAAACAAACACGGCAGGACTGGGCAAAGGGGAGAAGAGGCAGGCAGCTGGCCTAAAAAGGAGCGTATGGCTGTCGCTGAAGGGGGCTGAAGAGGGTCACTTCGCCTGATCAGTTCTGAGAGAGCTGATACTCAGGAGAGCCGAGGAGTGGCAGCGAGAGCTGAAGGAGTGAGGCTCAGTGCGGCGCCCTGCCAGGAGTTCCTGATGGCAGCAGAATACCTGAGGCGGTCAAAGGGTTGGTGTTGTGGCTGTCAACTGCAGGATCCCATCAGGGTTAGTGGAGGAGACCCCAGATTTTTAGTGGGATAAACCTGGGCTTGCGTGTTTTAAAAGAACAGTTTCCTTCCTTGTATTTTAATAGAATTATTACGGATATACACCTGATTTTATGGATTATTTATTTATTATCTATTTGGACGATTTGATGCACTGTACTATTTGCACTTTTTGTTTGGTTTAAATTAAAACAATGTCACTTTTGCACCAACCCCTTGTTGCATGTGTGTATCCTCATTTGTCCGACTCATCTCGGTTCATGTCTATCAACAGTTCCGGGTTGTAGAGCCTCCCGGTCTTGACTTGAGAGTGTGGAGACAACCAGGACTATTACAGGAATAATGAAAGGTTATCACATTTGTATCAAAGGAATGAAGTGAAGCAGCCGACCACATTTATTTAAAGTGAATCCATACAAAAATCAATGCGTTTTTTTTTAATCTTTTAAACACATCATTTCATCATACCTCAAGAAGTGTCCAGAAACTTTCTTCGCTTCAAAGTGGCTGATCTGGCAAAGTGTAAGACTGCTCTGGTGCACCAATGGTTATATGATGAACAGGGCACCAGACAAAAATACTAACACCTTGGTATTGTACCTTTTTATTCTCAACTTTCATCACAAAGATCTTGAAGTCTGGCATTGACAGCAGTCACAGCTCTCATGCTAAATACAAGCTGATAAGCTCCAGTGTGGGAAGTGGTACACTTTGTTTCAGATTTACATTTTGATGTTTGAGTCTTGGAGTGTTTAAGGCTGCCAGGCCCAGTTCTTAAGCTGATTAGTTCACAATGCAAAATCATTTTTACTGTTTATAAAAATGTAATGATTGCAGCTAGACGTTAGCTATAGCTCTCGAGGAACTATACTCTCTTTCGCTATAATTGATAAACTGGCAAATATGCAAGCAAAACAGCCACCTAGGCACCCATCTGCACTTATCAACGCTAATGATGCTTTGCATATTGTGACATTAACTGTTGACACTGAATTACACTTCAGAAGTGCGATTACTTTACCACAATCTTGATATCCTAAATGTGTGCCAACTATGGTATCTGGTGCCAAGGCTTCCTTCATTCAGGTACTCACCCTGGCCATACAAGGAAACATCGGAATATTATAGGAAAGATTTGACATCAAAGAACGCATCATGGCAGCCCACCATAGCACAATGATGGAGCCCAGCCTGTGCCCTCCTACTGTATATTGTTAGATGTCAGCTGTATGGCCAGTGGGCCACCTAGTTAAACCGGACTTTCACCACGTCTACTCCAAAGGACTGTAGAAGTGTATTCTCTCCAGCAGCATTCTTAACTGCAGTTTTTATTTGCAAAGTGTCAGTATCTTCTATTAGCTTTATTTCTTCAATAAACACACATGCCTGTATTTTTCTTAACTCAAAATGTTTAGGTTTTTCTTTAAGGTTTTAAGCACAGCCACAAATATACAAATTGCACTCTATTTAAGCATTAAAATGCATGTGGCGCATGGTTTTAAATTTACAAATCGGTCCAAGTGCTCTGGGCCTGCTTTTAAAGAACAGGAATACATTGAATATCTTTGAATTAATGGGGCCTACTTGGCTGATTTATCAGGTAAACATGTAATTACCATACTTTGATCATTTGTTATATTATGTGCCATCAGTTGGAATGAAAAGTGCAATGCAAATGTTTCTGTTAGATGCCATTTAGTCTGGAATTCATAAAAGCAATATAAAAGTTTGTGATGTGCCTTATGATGGAATGACAAATGCAATGCATTGTATTACTACAAATGTTTCAGACGTGCCATCTGTTCGAATGACAAATGCAATGCATATGTCTTTGTTATATGTCATTTGGTATGGGATTCGAAAAGGCATTGTTAAAGTTTGTAATGCGCCATATGTTGGAGTGATAAAGGAAATATATTTTATTACTACAAATGTTTGTGGCACGTCATTTGATGGAATGACAAATACAATGCATATGCCATTTGGTATGGGATTCAAAAAAGCGGTGTAAGTTTGTGATGTACCATGTATTGGAATGAGAAATACAATGCATTTTATTACTACAAATGTTTGTGATGTGCTATCTGTTGGAGTGACAAAGACAATGCATATTGTTCCTTCATATGCCATTTGATATGGGATTCAAAAAAACGGTCTAAGTCTGTGATGCGCCATGTGTTGGAATGAGAAATACAATGCATTTTATTACTACAAATGTTCATGATGTGCTATCTGTTGGAGTGACAAAGACAATATATTTTATTACTACAAATGTTTGTGACATGCCATCTGTTGGAACAACAAATGCAATGCATATGTCTTTGTTATATGTCATTTGGTATGGGATTCGAAAAGGCAGTGCTAAAGTTTGTAATGCGCCATATGTTGGAGTGATAAAGAAAATATATTTTATTACTAGAAAATGTTTGTGATGTGCCCTCTGTTGGAATGACAAATATTATGCACATGGTTCCTTCATATGCCATTTGATATGAGATTCAAAAAAGCGGTGTAAGTTTGTGATGCGTCATGTGTTGGAATGAGAAATTCAATGCATTTTATTACTAGAAGTGTTTGCGATGTGTTATCTGTTGAAGTGACAAAGACACTATATTTTATTACTACTAATGTTTGTGGCATGCCATCTGTTGGAATAGCAAATACAATGCATATGGCTCCTTCATATGCCATTTGGTATGGGATTCAAAAAATTGGTGTAAGTTTGTGATGCGCCATGTGTTGGAATGAAAAATGCAATGCATTTTATTACTACAAATGTTTGTGATGTGCTGTCTGTTGGAATGACAGGGATACAGCAAGTAGATGGACACACAGACACTTTTATAAAGGTAGACTTTAAAAATATTTGTGAAATGTTATTCAAAATGTATATAACTCTGAAAATAGAACACATTTAATCCAACTAGCCAAGAGCCAGATACACCCTTGAGGAAACTGGAAAAAAGATGAATTTGATGTGTTGTGGGAATGTGGAGTAGCTTAATATTTTGGAAGAGACTGTAATAGATTTGAAGATGATTGTTACAGTATTGTTGTCATCGTTTTGACTCATTTTATGCATTTGGCACCTTGTTGGGCATTACCTTCACATTTTTGCATCACTTTTGTTGCTTTCCTATAATGTCATTTGGTTTCAAGTATTTGAACACACAGGCAACATTTTGTGGTTGGTCTTCATTAACAACAACTCCCATTGGCTCCTGTGATGGCTGGAAGTCGGGCCAAATGTCATCAGCGTGTCAGCACTATTAAAGTTGTCATCATGCTATGTATTGAATCCAAGCTTGTGGAGAAATTCTAAGACAAATTCATAAGTAGCTAATCTTTAGAAGAATTAGGGAATAAGGACTTTTTTGTGCATTGTTAAGAGATTTTTGGGAGATGATTTGGTTTTTGACTGCTGCTCATTTGAGGTTTTATCTGACATATCCTCATTGATCTGTCTGCTGCCTTGCCATACTTGCTACTTTAAATCTCACGTAACAATCACATGGAACAAATGCAGCTAATCAAAGGCATGATGATGTGTTGCATTTAAAAAAAGAACTGAGGAATAAATCACTTTCCACCCTAATTTAGCAAATTCTCACTGGTGAGCAAAGAATACACTGATTTGAAATAGAAGGGCTCACCGAATGAAGACAATTCTTGACGGATGTATAGATCGTGTTCAAGGTTAGACCATGAAAAGACCGGAGAGATAAGGACCAGAAAATAAAGCAGGCTGGATGGAGGCACATGAACAAGAAATGGACCAGCATAAATGACCGAAGCCAATTTGGCTAACAGGACAAGAAGTGAGAACCATAAAGCACAGCATGAAAAAGAGCAGTAAGACGTCCAGAGATGCGATTCTAGCCTGGATAAATGAGCCAGACGGAAAGGGAATGCTGGATAGTGGAAAGAAAAGGAAATGGAGCCAGACTAAAAGGGCTGCTTCTAAGTATCACACTTCAGACAAGGAACAAAAAAAATGGTGTTTAAGAACTCCAAGCCAACAAAAACGGATGGGAACAACCTGGAAAGTGCTGTCTTAAAAAGCCTCAATGTAATAAAAAATAAACTCTTACCTTGCTCTTCTGCTAGGTCTGTTGTGACTGACGTCGCTCATCATGGCTGTTCTGAGCCCACACTTACCTCGCTGTTGGCCACACTTACTACCTTTATGTTTTGTAACAATAAACTCTGAGGCCCCCATGCCCTCACTTACTGCAAGGGTCATCATATTTGAAAGTAGTTGCTTTTATTTGGGTCTGCCTGAAAATGATCAACAAGAAAAAAGACAAAGCAATGAACTACAAGTACATCACAGTACGCACTACCTTGACCAAAAAAATGTTACATGGCAAGTGCTTTCTTAAAGTACATAGTAATCAAAAAACGTCACCGCCATACCTTGATATCACAGAACAGCAAGTTGAAATAATGCTTTAATCCCATAATGGGTTCAGCATGATTTGAAATACTGACGTGATCCTTGGCCCCAAACACAAAGAACATCACAACACTTTGGGTTTCTTACTTCAAGGCTTTATTTCTGACATGGCATACAATGAATCCCCCCAGCATGGCAGGACCCTGCACTGTCCAGGATCTTCATTCTGATTTGCTTGTATTTGCAATGCTGCAAAGTTAAGCAATTATCTCACCTTAAATTTTAAGTGTATGTTGTACCTCTCCCAGGATTGTGGCCTAGGCTATGCGTTTCTGGTGAATGGCTGCCCAACCTGAAAAAGCTCCTTGGAACCATCATGGAGGTGGTGCACTGTTAGACGGCCAGTCAAGTGACAGGCGAGAGCAGAATTGATCAAGATGTCGTCACTCGGGAAGAAGTCGTTGGGCTCGGCTAGGTCTGGTATGCCGGACCGAGGGCTGACTAGACGTACTAATGCCTCTCTCTCTCTCACCCAGGTCCTCTGAGGAGAAGCCTACCTAATCCTACAGACTCCACCCTGCTGCTGATCTCACTCTATGGCCACTCCCCTTCCTGCTCACCACCTATAAAACCAAACCACTTAACTCTTCAGGGAGTCCCAGTTTGGAGACAGTCGTCCTGAGAGACTACTCCTTATTTGCTTCATTGCCTTTCCTTTGCAGGAATTTTGAATATACAGGGAGGAACCCCAAACCTTTTGTCTTGTTTCTTGGTTTTCTTTCCTCAATGTCCTAGATCAAGGCAATGGAAATTGGCTCCTGGCATGTAGAATTCAGCTTCTTTTGCTAGGAAGGAGTTGGAGCTCATTCACGAAGTTGAGAAAGTCAGACTCCTCTTTAAACATTAAACCATTAGAACAATTTTGAGGAGTACCAGGCATTCAGCACAACTAAGCCAACCAATCCTATTCACCAAATTTTTCTAACGTAACATCAAATTGACAGTTGAAGGTCTATAAAGTCCTACACTCTTCAAGACTCGTAATCCCCACCAACTATCATCCCAGAAGTCAGGGGCTGGGCACTGGGCATTAGTGTATTTGTACCATGGTCTCCGGTCTGGTCAAGGGCCGGCCATTTCATGAAATAAATTTTAAATACTGGTTACTGTTAGACATTACAATTAATTTTCTAAACTACTAAACATTATCTGTCCGGTACTGTGATTTATATACTGTAGTCCTATATAATATACCGTATTATGTCATCAAGTTGTTTAAGTTGTCAGCACTCAACGTTGCAGCGACAAGTTTGGTCAAAACTGCCTTTTGCCAATTTCTGTTTCAATACTGCTATATTTCGGTTAGCATACACTGTACATTATTGCAATTTATTTTATCTCATATCTAGTATTTTAATTCTTCTGTACTTAGTTTAGATTATGTATTATGCATTTTATTGTTCTCTGGTTGTCGGTGTGAGCGATAATTAGTGGTGTTCAGCTGCGATTATTAGTATGATGAAATAATACTATTAATTTTTCATATTATATATTATAGAATTTTTCATATTTGGACGTAACATTTATAGTTTATTGTTAAGTTAATGAAACATTTCAATCATATGAGGTTTTCATTATAACCTTGGTTATAATTTATTCCATTGTAAATGAGCAGTTTGATTATCAAGTTCAAAATAATTGTTTCATACCTGTAATCACTTACTTTGCTTTAGGCCGCCTATATGGGTAATTATTTGGAATTGAATTAAAGTTCTATTAACACCTACTCATGACCTCGTCGTCGTTAGACCTCGTCTCATTGTCGTTCATTTCAGCCATTCTGCGTCTGTTGCCGAATATGGATTAAGCAAAACAGACGAGGAGAAAAAGAAAGTGCTTCAAATTTTTATTTTTCATTAAATTTTATTTCTAAGCATGTTGTCAAATTTTAAGTTGTGTCTAAACAATAGTGTACAGATTAAGTTTGGCGACAGTTCAGATAGAGTTCATATCATAGGCTCATAGTAAGTAGCGAGCCACATACTCATCACAAATATTAAGAAAATTATAATGACCTCGTCACCTCACTCATTGAAGGATGCCCAGTTCACTCCTGCCGGAAGGTCCCCCTTGAAGAATCTCCCAACGAGGTGCCCAGGGCATTCCCCTTTCCCATTGATTACAGTTGGGAATCACAACTCTATGCAAACCTAAATCTGACAACACGATCTGACCCACAATTGAATAACCTATGGTCCAAAATGGAGCCAGAAAGCAGGCCAGTCTCCCCAATGGCCTACCTAGATAAGACTCACTCCTGGACAGCCTGACTGCCCATTCCAAAGAACTCATAATCTGTGTTCTTCTGTAATTATATAAAGAATAAACATAACAATATTAACATAAACAATAGAGAATTAAAAATTAATGAAAGACATAAAATCTATCTATCTATCTATCTATCTATCTATCTATCTATCTATCTATCTATCTATCTATCTATCTATCTAAGAAAGGAATTTAAATTTAAGCCTGGCTTACACATAACAGCCTGTGTATTAACAGCTGAAGTCAAAGAAACAGGACTAATTCATAACGCTGAACACTTGAGGGGCTAAGCGGTCAACCAATCACCACTTGATGTTAAGTTAGCTCTGATACAGCACCCATGTGACACATGTGGAGATCCAAATAGGTAGTCAGAGTATGCTGGGAAGGTTCTGTACAAGATAATTTGAATTCTCACCATCGGACAGCTTCTCTGGCATCCTGTGAAAAGTCACGGAGTCTGACTGGATCCTGTTAAAGGTTCAAGTCCGGGAAGCATCTGCAATGAATTGAGGCTAACAAGGAGGTCAGTGCCTGTCATGCAGGCAACCCAATAACCTGTTGGTGGGCACCAATAGCAAGGGAAGTTATCAAGCATCAGTACATTATAGCAAAAGTAACTCAAGATTGACTGAAAAACACTGCTAGGCCAAAAAGACACCAGCTACTACAGCAGTGCAAAAAGTAAAAACCTGAGTTTGGGAGGCATGGAGAACGACTTTCAGATGGTCTTCAAGAGGTTCTCTGCATTTTTAACGAATTAGGAAGGACAGGCAGATAAAACTCCTAAATTGTTCTTGGTAAATGCACTAGGTATCATTGAGAGACGGATGACACATTCTGAGAAACTCACAAATTCTCCTTGCAGGAGGATAATGAAGAAGTACAGGGTGCAGTGGTCAGGGTTGAGTTCATTTCTGTAACTGACGGCATTGTGGTGGTTAGAAAGGTCCATAGTGGAAAAGCTACAGGTTAAATGAGATTCAGCTGGAAATCTTGGATTCTGTGGGCCTGTCATTTTTAATACGTCTCTTCAATGTCACCTAAAAGTAAGAGACAGTGAATCAAATCTGGTAGAGCAGGCTGCTGATTGCCATCGTGGTAAAAGAGTGAGTTCAAGATACCTGAGGACCACAGAGTCCCAGAACTGGAATGAAGACTCCGTCCATCTGATGGCCGAACCTTGGATCCACGAGAAGCCAGGCAGCAATCCGTCCTGGCTATGCAGCAATACACCAACTGTTTATCCATGCATACTGTAGGTACAGTATTTGTGAGGTTGTTAACAGAGTTATGTGACATTGCACTCCTTTGCTTGTTATTATTCTTGGTTTTAATGGCGCTCTTTTTAATAAGCGTTTTGCCATTTCACGGCTGCAGTACCTCAGGGTTGCCTTTTCCTTTCACTAGAAGCTGGCTTTCAAAAAAAAAAGAGAGAGAGAGAGAAGGAGGTGGGAAAGACTGCAGCATCCAGCCTTAAAGCGGAGAGAAAATATTTGTGTCCAAACCAAAAGTTAAATCTCCCATCTGAATTCCAGATTAAAGCTGAAAATGAAGACATTCTGAACTGTCTTTAAACACAGTAGAGAGCCAAACGCAAGTGCCTGTAGAAATTGGAAAGACTTGCGCTGTCCTGAGTTAAAGATAGATGAGGCTTCCAGAACTGGTCAGCGAGCCATGAAGTTGAATCAATGTTCAATATGTCACTGTACTCTGCAGATTTAATAAGCTTTGCACTTGTATACTTAACCTGTATATATTATCCTGTACATTATTACATTATCATTTCATATATTTTACTTCTTTACAATTTTGCATACTTTCCCCATTATATATCATCCACTCTTGATTGCACTGTGACCCTCACCAGGATAAGCAGCCTCAGAAAATGAGATGAGACTTTCTTGATTGTTGCATTGTCTATGATGTTTAATCATTCTGTGAGAAAATATTTCTTGGGCTCTGCCAGGAGAAGCATTGAGAACATTCGTTTCATGAGATTTCCACTGAACCCTGGATAAATGGTACCCTGCTGAGCCCTCGGAGTTTTGAGCTGTGGCCATGTTGTCACTTTCCAACTTCCAAACTTCTGCTCGATCTGACAGCACCTGAAGAAGACCTAAAGAGCGCCTCAGCCTACAAGAGTGATCATCCTAACTGCTACACTTGTATTTCAACTTACTAAAGATTATGAGCATGATATGGATTGGACGCTGAATAATTATTTGGCGTCGGCTTAATATAAAAGTATTATTTGTGTCATAATTGTTTTATGTTTTGTTGCTCAGAGGCGACACTCTAGCTGTTCCACAGCACCTTTTCGCCCAGTAAACCTGGAACTTCACGTATAAAATATACTTATGCTTGGAAATGTGTGTAAGCCATTTCTTATGCAAAGCTGAGATTTATAAAACTCGAACCTGCTGTGGAAATTGGCTTAACGTTACAGCAAATGTCAACCATCCGTAAATCCTATACCGACTTTTTTGGTGTTTGAATTTCACCAACTCCAGGAAACAAGACAACAAAGTGAATTTCAGTCACATTTTGATGCTCTTGAAACAATCTGAACAGTTAACTGACATGTTCTCTCAATACAGCCATCTTCAGTGTTGGTAAGAACGCCTAATGCGTATGCTTAATGTTGTCTAAGTGTGCATCCTGTCGATATGGTCTATAAAAAGGGTGTGCTGTGGGCTGTAGAAAAGAACTGGCAATGGCTGTGTTAGCTATTTTGGAGGATATTGTCAATGGCAGGCTACGCAACGTGCAGGTTTTCTGGGATCACAAGGATTTTTTGGCTTACTAATGAGCTATAAGCTGATTTAGACTTTGTAGAGCGTTGAGATTTGTTCAGAATTGCAGAGACCATCATGTTGTAATCATACTTCCTGTTCTGTTACAGGTTTTGACAGCTGAAGAGTATTTGGCACTGAGTGCCTTCTGTTTGATCCCTTAGTAAATGTTACTGTTGTAATATACTTGATGCACAACATCTAAACGTCGAGTTACCATTATGATGAAGTCCTGAGGGACAAGGTCTGGGTCACCCATGGTTTGGTCATTTAAGGTTTTTTGGGAGCTTTTTCTTGTATTCTCGGTCAAAACATAGGGCCCATTAAAGCCATTTGAGGCATTCCTTGTTTGATTTTTGGCTATACAAGAAATTAAGTGTTGTTGTTATACTACAGTTTTCAAGAATAGAATATCAAAGTTTGGAACTTAGTAGTAAGAAACTTGGGGTTGCATTTCAAGCATGATGGAGCTGGGATCAGAATTGGTTTCTCCAAACCTGATGTCACAGGCCTTTCTAGGAAAAGGTGAGTTGAAGGCAGCTCTCCCAAGTGCAGCAGGGGTCTTATTTCATGAGTGAAGGGGAAGAGATGGAGTAATGATTTGATGCAGTACCAGCATCTTAAAATAGGCTGTAGTGCTCTGTGCTGTAGGGTGAGGAGCTCAGCAATGAAAGGATCTCAGAATTGAAATGTGGCTTTTCCAGATCTGGACGAGAGTGGAGATGTTCTGGATATGTAGTTAAGATGCCTTTGACAGGATTTGGCCACAGACCAGTTGGAGGAATTATATCCCTCAGCGAGCCCAAGGGTACCTAGGAACTGCAGACTTTTGGTAGGGAAAAGCTGTCCTGAAATTTCCAAAACCACAGGAAATGGTTCCTTTTAGTGCTCAATTTAATGATGACACATTTCATTGGCTAGACTTTCCCACTTGACATCTCATTACATCCATAATGGCTAACACAGTATAACACCCTACTACTACTACAGTGCTTCATTTGATAAAGCCCCCATGACTAAAGCCCAGTCCCGCTTAAACGTGTTTTTGTTTTAAAATCTGTTTCAAGTTTTCCTTACTTGGCAGGATTAGGTTTTGCAAATTAATACCAACCAACATTACCTGAAGGTTTACACAAAGCACAGTGTCCACAGTGCTCTCCCTAACCCTTTTCTAACAGAGTTTCCAAGTTCAACCACATACATTTTTTTTTTCCTTTGCAGATGTTAAGAAAGGATCTTCTAAAGAAATTTTTTTTTTTGGTATTTCCTGTACTTAGATATGTAAAAACATTGCTTCATCTATTATATTACCAACCAAATCCAATTTGTGGTCACAGAGACAGCAAAAGGGCAAACCAGGAACAAACCTGTAATAGGAAAATAGTGGATGACCAGTGGTTGTGCAAGTTGCATTCACGCTGTTCATGTATAAATGTGCTACACAACAGGACAGTTATTTTAAGATCAGAGTTTATAAGTCCAGGCACTATAGAACACCAACCACAATTAACACTGCCTTCAGCACTCAGTCAGTGGGAAAACATCCTGTGCAGGCAATGATATTTAGAGACAGTGAAGATGATTCAATGTATATTGTTTGCGTCAGTCTGCAGTACTGAAATGGTATGGTATAGGGCACATAACACGATGGCCTGATTGTGTCTGGTAGATTTTTTTCATGCAGATCAGTTACAACTCTCAGCAATCAGTGGAGTACCATATACAAGGACATGATTCCTCCCACCGTTTCTCAATTTAAGTATGGTTTTCAAAGATCCAACACATTTTCATTCCTCTTGGCAAAATACAAGGTGGGGTGACACTGGCCAAAAGAACACAAGCACTGGAGAACAGCCTGGTCCAATGAATCACGGCTTCTGTCAAATTGATTGCC
This sequence comes from Erpetoichthys calabaricus, assembly GCF_900747795.2. Lineage (NCBI taxonomy): Eukaryota > Metazoa > Chordata > Cladistia > Polypteriformes > Polypteridae > Erpetoichthys > Erpetoichthys calabaricus. The sequence continues at coordinate 142,098,726 of NC_041394.2, forward strand.
AAAAGCCATAATTTATTTCTCCAACTTGCCAGATATCATCAAGCAGGCCTATGGTATTGGGGCAGTAGCATTATATTGAGTCCTCCTGATAGGAGTATAGTCATGAATGATTTCAAAATGATACCTAAACATCTTGTTTGACTTGTAATACCCAAACCTGTCAGTCCGTGAACATGTGTGAATGATCTTTTTTAGCAAAATACCGCTTCATGACAAAACGTTGATAAAGTCGTAGAATGATTCTAGAAATACAAGGCAATTCCGAAAGAACTACATTCCAAAACATCATTCAGTAACAATCACAAGAACACGTAGCCCAAACCAATCTGTCAAGGAACAGATATTTCCTAACCTGACAAATTCTCGATATGTGCCCCTCATGTCATATGACCCTATGTTGATCCTGTGGGCTAATTCATTCCAGATTACTGCTAGCAATTAACATGACAGCCACACTGCCTTCCTTCGCCTCCTCAAACAAGACAATCTGGTGAACAACTAAAGGTAACTCTACAGTTTGGTGCATACTACACGTTCATTCGATATTCAGTTACTAAGTAATACATTTTTGAAACTGCTGTTCCTTTTGAAACTCCCTATATGGCAGTGAATTCAGTCAGACTCCAGTTTTTGCCATATCACCAATACCATATCACCAATGGGATGGCACTGAACTAGTTATTTCAGAACAGAGATCCTGAAGCAGTTAATTTGCTCAAACAATGGGACACACTGGAGTTGACATGAGCCACTACTCCAGGACACGGTTTTGAGTATACTGAAAACCTGACAAGGTCACACTACTCTGGGAACAAATGGGAGACCACTATACATGTTATAAGTTAGCACACAAAAAACTGGACCATTAGTGTCTAGAGCAGCAGTTTCCAGTCCCAGTCCTTGGAGTCCCTTTGGCTGCTGGTTTTGTTCCTATCAGTTTCACAAGCAGAGATCCATTTCCTCTTAAGGGAGAAGTCTACACAGGAAAAATGTGAATAAAGAAAATGACAAAACAGAGTTAAGCATTTAAAGCCAATCAGTGTCTCTAGTTAACCAGACTGCAGGACAAAGGAGGAAACTATAAACACCATATTGACTTAGCACAGAACGCACCCAGAATTGTTTTCTATTTTCTGAACAAGTCATTATTATTATTATTATAAGTTTTAGGGAACTCCACTAATTTCAGCAGGATTGGGGAAAAGGCATATACCAATGATAGGCAGGAAATTACCTCAACCACCAGACACAAGTAAGCTACTCGCATATTAGCTGTGTTACCTGTCTAAGATGGGCTGAAATCGAAGTACTCAACAAACACCTCAGCATATTCTGCACTAACATTTTCAGTGCAGCTTCTATTGGACACATTTTGTAATGTATGTAAGCAAAAAATGCATTGCAGTTTTCATTCCAACAGATGGAGCATCACAAAACAAATGGAATATAACAGACACAGTAAATCGGATGGACACACAGATACAAACATGCACTTGTCTTTTTATTAATGTGGATGGTACGAAAACAGGAATAACTGAAGAAAAAACACATGATCATGGGAAGGATTTGACTGCTATATTAACTGAGCTCCTTGTAGCGGTGCTGACCACTGGACTTCCATGCTACTCCATGTTGAGAATGTCCTGAATACAATTTTTCCAGTAGTCCCACATCTGGTACAAATCAGAAAGGGAAAAAAGTTTTGAAAGGGAAGGCAGCCCATCATTAGACTTTTATGTACACCCCAGATATCACATACCAGGCCAGCTTAGAAACACTAATAATTCCAATAGGCATATTTTAAGACACTGGAAAAAACATACAAATATGATTCTAACGTTCTAATGGAGAACACCTAGGTATACAGGATGAATAAGCTTGTTGGGCTGAAACATCTGTTCTTGTCACAGATATTTTAATGTTCTAATAAAACAAATTAAAGTCAGACAAAGAAATGAAACAACACCAGGTTTTATTATGAGTTCTCATGTTAGGTGTAACATAAGATTAGTTTCATATTTTAGACGAACAGACTGAAGGTAGCTGGCGGGTCTCCCCAGATCGAGTTTCTTCAGAGGTAACCACCAAATGATTCCTTTTAACAAAAAAAGCATCCTCAAGCCTACATACATACACCATTGACAATTTCACTTTTACAATAAAAGGTTCAAAAATAAAAAAGTGTAAAAAAAAACAAAAAAAAAAAAAAATAAAAAAAAAAAAAACACAAGGGCTTCTCTCATTCAGTACTTTGCTTACATTACACACAAGTGCAGAACATAAGAGCCAAGACCTGCAGAATTAAGAACGAACAACAGCATCTCAGAGCATTTAGTGAATACAACACACAATCGTTTTTTTCTTTTTTTTTTTAAACTTGGGGCAGAAAGAGCAGGCCAACAGATCAAAGTGATAAGCAATAAAAAACATGTTAAAGTGAAACGTAACTTAGGAAACACTAGGCCTAAGTTGTTTTTTTTTTCCATTTATCACTTTTTTGTATTTTATTGCATCAGTCAGGAGATCTGAACAATCTTTTTTTCTTTTTTTTTTTCTTTCAGGGTTATCCAGAACTTAAGTCATCATAACCATTTTGTATATTTTGGCACCCTATTATATATCTGTTATTAATTTTCATGCAATTTACTTTGGTAGAATTAGATTAAGATTACAAAAAAAAAGTAACTAAAATGCATCATTTTAAGATTTAAAAAATTAGGCAAAGCAAATGTTACGAACATATGTGCCAAAACATTAGGATAATGGCTTTCAAGAATGAGATTACTTCCAGGTTACCATCAATGCAACAAAATATTTAATCTGATCACAATCACAGGCTTGGTACAGACTTGCTCACCCCAGATTCTACTGAGAGTTTCAACACTTATTCTGACAAAAGACGCTTGTTGCCAAGAGAGTTCCTACTCCAAAGCAGTTGTCATGACAAACACACAGTCAGGCCAGATGTTATGACAACCACTGGTTCAGCATTACTGTTGCTATGGCAGTCGGGCCGCCAAAATGAGAAAGAGTGGAAAAGTTAACAAATCCCATCCTGTCCCAAAAGGCTGAGACTAACATTACCCAAGAAGACGGCGATGTGCTGACAACATTTCAATCCATGCTGACTCCTGTCTATTTTAACCCTCTTTAGTTCAGGCTTTTTGGTCATTTATTTGTATACTCTAACACTAAGCAAGCAAACACAAGACTTAACCAAACAGCCAATACAATATTCTTAGCTTCATTGTGTAAAATTAAGTTTCATCTTTAATTGGATTAAATAAAAACATGGTTTAAAAGAATGAAAGGAAGACTAAAGTGAATTCATTCTTAAGTTAAACACATCAAATTGACCCTAATGCACAAACCTTTGACATAAATTGAATGATATTTAATATTAGCAACAGCAAAACCTCTAGAATGGAAGTGATGTACCTGTAAGACTAGCCAGACTGGTACTTTACCCTGAGGACCCTCAGACGGCTATCCCTTCAGAGACGCGCTTCTCTTTCTTTGCTATATCTCCTCTCTGCAACAATTAAATTACAGAAATTGGAAGTAAGTCTGAAAGTACTTAAAAGAAATTGCCATATAGTGCTGGGATTGGAAAGGATCAAGTTTAGTGTCAAAACTGAAGAACAGTAGATTCACTTACTCAGATGGGGTAGTTGCTTTTAACTCTTCAATAACCATGCACTTCACCTAAAGCATTTAGAGTGGTCTCCTCATGGCTGTCTTTTTTTTTTTTTTTTTTTTTTTTTTACTTTTTAACAATTTTTTTTTTCTTTTTAAATAAATGCCTGCACTATTAAGCAATTTTCCTTTTGAGGCTATACTGCCTGATATGACTGCAAAAAATGAAAAAAAAAAACGCTGCAATATTTACACTGTATTATTCCCGCCAAGTAAACAAAATACCAGGTCATAAATAATATTTTTTAAAAATCTATAATAAATCACCAACTGTTTCTGCTGCAAGGTTGGAAAGCAAAGAACATTGAATTTATGACCGCGTGGCTACAATACCAGGTCAGAACGAGCCAACACTCTGCTGCCTTTACTTGTTAATGGGAAGCAGATCTATGAGTTAAATTAATACTAGCAGAAACACTTGAATGAGCACATAAGAGCCTCCAATTTTAACGATTAAGTAAGAGTATAAATATAACATTCATAAAAATAAACTTTATACAGAAAGGTTAAACAAAATGTTTACAAAAAAAATAACAAAATAACAGCATGTAGCATAAACATCATGTGCCTTACAGAAGTGGACACCAATCTTGCTTTCAGATAATTGTTTGTATAATTTGCTTCTAAATGTAGAATATTTAATTGGCATGATTGAAAGACATTATGATTCCAAGGATCTGCTGAACACAATAAGAAGCAGAGAACATAAATAATTTTGCTATATCTCATTATCAATTAGCTGATGTTATTTGCATAAGACCTTTGTATGAGCCAGGAACCCATCAGGTAAGAGAGGGCACAGAATGTGACCAAGGTAAGATTTTGCAGCATTTCAAAAATTAATGGTGTACCCATAACTTGATGGCAGTCATACAGTGAATGTAACAGAAATCTTTGCTTCTGCACTGTTTCGTACGATGCAACATGCATGTTAGTTGATGGGAGGAAGGATCTGAAAGGTCCCCAGTTGTGATAAAATGACATCCAAAATCATAACGGCAATGTATTTACACAGAAAGGTGCTGACTACAGCATTTGTTGTAAAAGTAATTAAATAAGGAAGATACTTCATGGCTCTTTTGAGAAAATATTTTGCACTGCCTAAGCACATGATAATTTTGAAAAAGGTCGCAAACAGGCATGACCTCAAAACCTTCCTCCAGATAAATTTATTAAATGCTGCATTGTTGTTCTTACCCCCCCCCCCCCCATGCTGGGTGTGGCCTGAGACATTTGGCTTAGAAAAAGTCTTGTTCAACAGAAATCCTTGTGGTGTTTATTCCACTCAGTGCTGGACATGTTTTAAAAAGACGTACACACAAATACCAAACTGAAGTGCCTTTATCTTCTGTCTAAGTCAGAAATCAAAATCAAGTCCTCTGAAGGCACAAGGTTATTTTTTTTTCCTTTAACACTGGAGTAGCTAGAGGCAACCTCAAACTGTGTATGCCATTAACTGTAATTTTGATTCTCAAGGAACCAACCAACAAAAAAAATATTTAATTGCAAAAAACATTTTAAATATGTTTCTGTAGCCATCTGCCCTTGACTTCAGGATACTTATCTTGATTTAACCATGATACAATTTGCCAAGGTTTTACTGAACCGGTTTTGACCAGATTAGATTTTTATTTAAATTTTATAGCAATCGCATATTTAGATGTTAGATGACCATTTTCAAAAAACAAATTAGTGGATGGTTGTGTATATATACACATACACACACAACACATTAAAAATACTATGTAAATTTTCACTTAATTGGCATTTAAACCTATTACTCTAAAAGTCAAACTTCACTTAATTCTTCCTTTAAAAAAATGGGAGAAAAAAATACAAACAAAAAAATGGTCTATGGAAAATAGGAAACAATATAAACACTAAATAATACAGTCTTGAGTGCTTAACATGTAGTTTCATGTTTATGAGGCAATTTTTTTTTTTTTTAGGTTAGTTGGTTTTTCAGTGCAAGACTGAAAAATGGGCTATCATTGGTGGGAGGTTTTAAGGGAAAATTTAGGGGGCCTACTGAGCCGGTCAGTTCACAATGACCATCATGCCTCTCTGATGCCCCCATGGGCCAGGAGATGAATGTTTATCCCAGGCTTGTAATGTTGGCACGACCACCAGGAGGGGCAACAATACGCTGGGTGGTACGGCGAGGAACATTGTCATCAATCTGGGCCCCTAAGAATAAGAAGAAAAATTATTTTAAATATATGGAGTATATGATACAAGCATTTCTGAAGCCTTTGAAATTAAAACATAACTAAAGAATTTACATTTGGTTTTCACTAACAATATATATATTCTTATATACATAAGCAAATATAATGGTACTTTTACATTATGCAGTCTATAAAGGTATTAATTAGAGGTCACAGCATTAACTGAAACAGTATTAAGTGCCCTTTATTCAATATCAGCACAACTTCCTCCTAAAAAGTAGCTTAAAAATAAAGCAGATAGGTCCTCATCGGATAGCTGCAGTGTATCTAAGATAGTAATGAACTCGCATCATATCAACACCAGACTATACAGTATAGTACTAACAGTAGATCTTGGTCTAAATGTTGTTGTAGTTAACATCACAAGGACATCAGGGATACATTTAATCCACAGTTAGCCCTATTGTGGTCTGGTGTTCATCGTTCACATGTTCAGCCGAGTGTCTCACTTCTTGTTAGCACAAGCAATAATTGACAACAAAGAACAGGGGAATAAGTAACTGGGGAACGGTTGGGGAAATAAACATTTTTTTTCAGCATCAAGAAACATTTTCCACCTTCATCAAATATTCTTGAAACACTACATTAAAAAAAAATCGAAATGACTGTTGGTTTAAGGCAGACTACAGGATTTCTGTAAAAATGATTCACTTTGGAGCTTGTAAAAAAATGCCTTGAAATTTTTAAATCAGTATCACTCACCAGTGATAAGCAAAACAGTGGATTTTAATTTTGCATAACGGTTTGGTGAAACTGACTTCAAATTCTTTTCGTAAGAGATTTTGCAACCACCAAAAGTGATACTCACTAAAAAAGGTTACTGGGGTTTTGCAAAGCTTTTTTTTTTCTTTTTGGAAGAGTTTTATTTACACACCAAATAACAGACAGACATATAACAGAATTAACATGAAAACACTACTAAGGGACTACCAGGAGATAAATACCTTTACTTCACTCTTAATACAAGTTTCCATAAATCACTAGCTCATTACTGCAATTCATTTAAAAAAAACACAGCTAGAAAAATACTAAACCATAAATCTGATACCATATTATTGCATTCACCCTTACAGATATAGTATGCATTTACCGTAAAATAACTGAGATGTGATCATCTCAGGACGATGCGATGAGGAACGCACACTGCAATTGGCCCCTAGTGTCTCTATGAAATAACAATATTAATAACCATCAGGACAGCAGATTTCAGAAAACGCAGAGTTTCCATAGTTATATCCATGATGTATCAGTTTTTGAAAATTAAAAAATAATCATAATATAAAATAAGATATGGAATGTTACTGTGACTAAAGATAGGAAAACAAACATACATTTTAGCACAACTACCTCTAATATCCTTGAAGCAAGTTATACATCTGCATAGGCTTCAAAGGTAATTACAAAGTTATGAGTGACAGTACTTAAATGTTTTGCATTCATTCCCATATTTATTATCTAAGATTTTAAAACACACCTGAAAGGCTGAATCCAGATTGGTGTAGATTGCGCACAGGTTGAGCCTGCTGCTTAGCTGGGGAGGTCTTGGCAGAGGAAGCTGGTGTCACAGTTTTTGGGGTCACAGATACATCGCAGACTGGACCATCATACAACCCACGGGGAACCCCACGCAGCTCAGCCAGCTGAGGGGACAAAAATAAAGTTTCAATATACACTATTTTGATTAACATGCAAAACAAGAGGAATAACTGCCATAGACAATCGGTGCATCAGTACCACAGCCTAACCATTAACTCTTTTAAATGACATAAAACCACCAGTGATCTTTACAATATTTATTGTAAAATTAAATTTTCAGAAAGCAGCTTTTTTTTTTTTTTTTTTTTTTTTTTTTAGAACTAGGGGGGGGCTCTGCCCCCTGCTTGCTTCGCTCACCCACCCCCGGGATTGGTTTACTGGATATACAATTTAAAGAGATTGTTATTTTCATGGGAATTGTTACATGTGCATTATTTTCACTTTTACTTTAAAACTTTTGTAAAAAATAATACTTGTCCTTTATTTCCTACCCCAGGCGTGGTTAAATCTCTTTCTCGCAGGATGTATAACGCTGCTCGCGTTGTGAGGGGGGGGCGGCTGAATGCATGCAAAGGAGATGCCGTCGGATCATGTTGTCTTGCTGCTGCTGCTGAGAGCTGCCTGTTATGTTTGTCATGCTGCGCGTCGATCATTTAAAAGCCTGTACAGCAGCTGTCCTTTTGCCACTTCGTGTCTCTGCCGCTCGTGTTGTAAAGGGGGTGGGGAGCGCTAAGGAGAAGCGCTCGGATCATCTGCTGGCTTGCTGCTGCTGGCTTGCTGCATGTTCTGCTTGTTGCTTCTTGTTGTTTTAAGAACAAGTGTCTCTGACAAAAGCATTCCAACAACTGCTGGGTTAGATATCCGTGAACTTGTTTTAAATGTTGTCTCACTGCCTTGTCTCGTGTGACGTTAAAGTGTCTCTCGCGGGATGTCAAATTGTCTTCCGAGAGGATCACTTCTTGTCTCCCTCCCAAGATTTTTTATAATAGATATATTAAAATGTTACTCAAAATGAGAAAATGTTTATTAGTACACAACTTGCAAAATTTAAAGGAAATTAACTTATTTCTAGAAAAGACAAAATGCTTTTCTAGTGCATTTAAGTAAAATGCAAAACTTGTAAAGCTATTAATTCACTATATTTTTTGCTCATTTTCAAGTCAATTAAGCAGAAGACTAAAAAAATACCACTATTCAAAAATTATTCAAATTTAGATATTTTAAAAACATTCCCTTGTAAGAAGTAAGCCTTTCAGAATGAACATTGCTATTAGAATACACAGTATTTCAGTACACAGTAATTCAAATCTATAAGGAAAAAAATCTTATTTAAAAGAAAACACTGACATTTTTTTAAAACCCTACACTAATTTTGGTATCGTGTTACTCCTTTTACACTATGCTGCAATACATCCATATTTTGAAGGTGTTTTCCACATCGATTCCATGAGCAGTGGTTTTTTAATTTTTAATTGAATTTTTTTGCATTGTCATTAATAAAATGGACAGATTTTTCTAACACACTGATCTGCTTCTTGGTAAATGGGTATACAGTCATGGCCGAAATTATTGGCACCCCTGGAATTTTCCTTGAAAATGCACCATTTCTCCCAGAAAATTGTTGCAATTACAAATGTTTTGGTATACACATTTATTTCCTTTATGTGCATTGGAACAACACAAAAAACAGAGGAAAAAAAAGCCAAATCTGACATCATTTCACACAAAACTCAAAAACCGGGCTGGACAAAATAATTGGCACCCTCTACTTATTATTTGGTTGCACGCCCTTTGGAAAAAATAACTGAAATCAAGCTCTTCCTATAACCATCAACAAGCTTGTTACACCTCTCAACTGGAATTTCCGACCACTCTTCTTTTGCAAACTGCTCAAGGTTTCTCAGATTTGAAGTGCGCCTTCTCCCAAGAGCAATTTTGAGATCTCTCCATAAGTGTTCAATCGGATTTAGATCCGGACTCATTGCTGGCCACTTTAGAACTCTCCAGCGCTTTGTCTTCAACCATTTCTGTGTGCTTTTAGAGATATGTTTGGGGTCATTGTCCTGCTGGAACACCCATGACCTCTGACGCAGACCCAGCTTTCTGACACTGGGCCCTACATTGCGCCCCAATATCTTTTGGTAGTCTTCAGATTTCATGATGCCTTGCACACAGTCAAGGCATCCAGTGCCAGAGGCAGCAAAACATCCCCAAAACATCTTAGAACCTCCACCATGTTTGACTGTAGGTACTGTGTTCTTTTCTTTGTAGGCCTCATTCCGTTTTCTGTAAACAGTAGAATGATGAGCTTTACCAAAAAGCTCTACCTTGGTTTCATCTGTCCACAAGACATTTGCCCAGAAGGATTTTGGCTTCCTCAAGTACATTTTGGCAAACTCCAGTCTAGCTTTTTTTATGTTTCTGTGTCAACAGTGGGGTCCTCCTGGCTCTCCTTCCATAGCGTTTCATTTCGTTCAGATGTCAACGGATAGTTCGAGCTGACACTGTTGCACCCTGAGTCTGCAGAACAGCTTGAATATGTTTTGAAGTTGATTGGGGTTGTTTATCCACCATTCGGACTATCCTTCGTTGCAGTCTTTTATCAGTTTTTCTCTTCCGTCCACGTCCAGGGAGATTAGCTACAGTGCCATGTGTTGTGAACTTCTTGATTATGTTGCGCACAGTGGACAAAGGGACATGAAGATCTCTGGAGATGGACTTGTAGCCTTGAGATTGTTGATATTTTTCCACAATTTTTGTTCTCAAGTCCTCAGACAATTCTCTGCTCTTCTTTCTGTTCTCCATGCTTAGTGTGGCACACTCAGACACACAACAGAAAGGTTGAGTCAACTTTTCTCCATTTTAACTGGCTTCAGGTGTGACTGCTATATTGCCAGCACCTGTTTCTTGCCACAGGTGAGTTCAAACGAGCATTATATGCTTGAAATAAAACAATTTACCAACAATTTTGAAAGGGTGCCAATAATTTTGTCCGGCCCATATTTGGAGTTCTGTGTGACATGTCAGATTTGGCTTTTTTTTTCTGTTTTTTTTGTGTTGTTCCAATGCACATAAAGTAAATAAACACGTATAAACAAAAACATTTGTAATTGCAATAATTTTCTGGGAGAAATGGTGCATTTTCTGGGAAAATTCCAGGAGTGCCAATAATTTCGGCCATGACTGTAATAGCAAAAGACTTTAAACACTTGTCCAGCACCCTAAAAGTATTGTTTTACTCTGGATCCTGTTCTGTTTCACTCTTGAACCTGAAATCCCTGATTTGCAGTAATTTTATATAAAAATTATTAATCATTCACTGCAGAAAACAAAAGATAATTTCTTTTCATATAAAAAATAACTGCCATGTTTCTGATGCTCCTTTTATTATTATAATGGCTTTAAAAATGGAAAATTTAAAAAGCACTTTCAATGTCACAAAGCATACTTGACTACTTCAACCAACACATTGAGAGGTTGCTGGCTTGACACAATTCCTAAAAAAGATGAAATGAAAACAAAGTATTAACATGTGTCATATATTTGCGCGCCTGTAAAGAAAGACCAGTGGCACTCGCTCTATAAAGGTATCAAATCGGGCTGCTCTGCACATTTGGTCTACATTCTACAAGCTTGGATACTGGGGGATTATTTGGAGTGTGGGGGTAAAGCAACACGTGTTTAATGTATTTATTTATGTACGCCAATTCCTGGCTACTGCCATTTCACAATTTAAACCACTTTAAACTCTCTGCCTCTTAAGTTAATGAGACATATACCAAATTTTGGGACACTATACGTTTATTAATTCCTAAAGCTCACATTATTTATTATACTTCGTTTTCCTTAGCAGACATCTGGCAACCCCCTTAGCTAGCTGAAAACCTTCTTTTTTTCAGGTAGTGTTTGGGAACACGACACTCTTCAGTAACAATAGTTTTTTTTTTTTTTGTTTTGTTTTACAACAGAAGGTGGGACAAAGGGAAGTATTTTCTGGATTCCTTTACATTAATAATGGTGAGCTGAACTTGTATTAAAGTATACTTAAAAAGGCCCCAGAAACCTTTAGACTTTGTTCCTTGTTGACTCAACTACATTTTTAAAACAGGTGTTTCACCCACATACTCATGCTACAAACCTTGCATTTTGCATCATCACAAAGGTGCTTTTCCAGACTGAATTCAATGTATTGCCATTTTCATGGGACCAGCATGGGATGATACAAGCACTGTGGCATCATCATTATCCTGCTGTATGTATACCTTTGAAAAAGGATAGACTGTAGCCAAGAAGGTATGCTTCAAAAATCTTATTTATACTGTGGTATTTAAATGACACTCACTTGGTATTAAGGAACTTAATGTGGAATAATAAAACAGTTCCCATAACACTATTTCCACCAGCTAATACCCTGAAACAAGGTAAAATGGACCCATAAAATTCATATGGTTTGCAAAACACTGTGCCCCTGCCATCTGCATACCTTAATATAAATCAAGACTTGTCAGCCCAGGTGAGATTCTTCTAGTTTTATCTTCTTGTTTTTAGATGATTGAAGGTAAACTTACTGGTTTTCTTCTGCTGTAGCTCATCCCATTCCCAAGTCCAGCATGATTTGCGCTCTAATATGCATTGCTGCACACCACATTTACAAAAAGCTGTAATTTGAGTGACTGTGGCAGTTCTGAAAGCTCTATCTGAAATACCTTTTTCTTGAGTGAATCTAAACATTCTCCTCTGCACACTCATTAACAGTGTATTTCAGCCCCAAAAATCGTTTTTGAGGGAGTTTTTTGTTTATTGCACTATTCTATTTTAACTCTAGAGATTATAATGCCTGAAAATTCCATGTTCTGAGATGCCGGAAAAAGTGCATTTGTCACCAAGAATAACACAACAGCTAAAGTTGCTTCGACCACAGGTCTTCAACAATTGCTCAAGCAATAACTATACCTCATGACTATGTCTGCATATGGTACAAGCTAGGTTGCTTGCAAATGATTAGCTATTTGGAGGCACAGGCTATCTAGATTAACAAGCAGACATATATAAAAAGACACCATTCAGTGTCAAACATGTATGGAATTTATATTGTCATGTTTTTATGTTAATTAATGAGCTAAACTGAATTTCCGTGTGCATTACAAAACCATGTGGTCATGTATATAAATGTTATGGGACTGAATATTTGTAAATGATGTGAAGATGTACTAAATGAGAGGTACAATACAAATATAAACTGACCAGAAAAACCTTATTTGATTTCACAAAAAGTAACATAAATGGGTTTCAAAAGCTTACCCTACTACGAGCCTTTATCCTCTTGTAAACATAATCAGGAAAAGGTTTACGAGGAATGTAGCGTCCACTTCCCTCTGTTGTGTGTAGAGTGCCGTCCTCCAGAACAATTTTTCCTTGGCTGATTACAACAAGAGGAGCACCACGCACCTCTGTCCCTTCAAAGATATTATATTCCACAGCCTAGAGATTAAAAAAAAGAAATTGAAAAGGGTATGATTAGACTTGTTACAGATAAAATTAGCGAAATAAAACAAAACTTAAGGGGAAGATCATTATTTGGTGTAACTCTGAACTTATAAACCACCATACAGGCATAGCTTAATTACAGAATTTTGCATTTTAAGCTCTTAATTTGATGAATAAAAAAATCCTTCAAATATTCACAGGCCATTTTAACAAACTTGAAAACTGCCTTTCAAAAAACAGGGATATAATGGAATGATTTAGCAGCCAAAGTCATGTCAAACATCAGAAATCAGAAAGTCACTGTGTTATTTTACTGGTTTATGACATCATTAAACATTTCAATCAATATTATTTCCAGGTCAGACAAAAACATAGCTGATTAAGTCTGAAACCTTTCATCAGTGGCAGGCCTAATCTATAACCATGATAATCTTTTTGGTCTGCTTTTAAAATGTGAAATAACTTATAAATTTTAGACCTGCATCAAGCATTCCCTAAGCAAATCTGAATTTCACAGGTTTATACAATGGCCTAAAGAGTACTCCCAGAACTCAAAAGATATTCAATTTTAGATATATTTAATTTGAAACAGACTTGCTGTTACATTCATACTATATTTCCGGTATGCTACCAGGACGGGCTCTGTCTCTTTTCTTCAAACTTACGATGAGAATGCAAGACTACAGAAAAGGAAACACATTTTAAGACATTGTACAAGCAAGCACACACTGATGTAATGGACTATGACTGTATGCTTTATATAAAACTAAATACTATTTATTTTGGGAAAAAAAATCCTTGGCAATCTAAGCTTGCCATAAGAAATCTAAGAGTATAGCTCTAAAAAACTATTTAAGTTTCCTTGAAAAACACGCCCTAAGACTGTTACTGCTCATTATAAGAATGGGAAATATTTTAAAGTATGACCTAAAAATACCTACATATGGCAGAACTTCATATACTGCTTGAATATTACACATTCCACTCCCCCCTCCTCCCCTACCAGATTGTGGCTCTTGGCTGAGATGGTTTTTACAGTATCTGGGTCCCAGATGACTAGATCAGCATCAGAGCCAACAGCAATGCGTCCCTTGCGAGGGTAAAGGTTGAAGATTTTTGCAGCATTGGTGCTGGTAATAGCTACGAACTGATTCTCATCCATTTTACCTGTAACCTACAAAAAAATAACATTAAAGCTGTAAGAGATTTTATTTTACTGACAAGGGGAATAGAGTTATAAAAAGCATTTAGGAGCTGCTTCTTTAAATAAAACAAACATTTAACTAATCAAAATTCAGGGCAGAAACTAAAATTACTGGCAATTTAGGCATAACAGCAAGTAAATATAACTGCAACTTAAACACAAGTCATCCTGAAATCATTTCTTTTGGAGTATGTAAATCATTCCCACATTAGATATTTGTTCCCCATGGAAAAGGGAATGAACAAGGAAAATTTTCAATCAGGATTACAACAGAATACCCATAACACCACAAAGACATTTCCCCAGCCACGCTAGATTACGCTAGAATCACAAAGATGAAATACTTCAGAAGAAAGATTTTATGCTCTTACCACAGCCTTATCCCAAATAATTGATAGTCTTTCCTCTGTTCCATTAGTGCCCTCTGGAATAAGTGTAAAATTGTCTTTGCCTACAGCTCTCTGTGCTGTGTTAAAAGTGCAGTGGGCACTGCCAGTAACCTGCAGATCACCACTGCAAAAAGAAATCATTTTTAGAAAGACAAGGGGCATCTTTTAAACACTCCCACAACTCAGTAATTTGAAATACATACCAGGCTAGCAGAGAATTAAGATAATCAGGGGTGGTTGGATCAGGGCTTAATGGTGGAGAGGTGACATAAGCAGCTGCTTTTGCCCAGTTTTTGCTCCAGTAGTGTGATCCATCAGTTCCAAGACTAGCAGTAATGGGCTCTCCATATACAACAGAACCTGCATGAAGAAGAATGTGTGTTAAGTTAATAGCACAACTTAAGTTTCAAAACCCCCAAAAAAATTCTTGTTAAATCGTAAGTGAGGAGTAAAAGCTTACATTTAGTTTTTAATCATACCTCCAGGTTTAAGACAAGAGTCATATCTCTCTATTATAAAAAACAATCTTGGGAGGGAGACGGGATGTGATCTTCTCGGAAGACACTTTGACGTCACGTGAGACAAGGCAGTGAGACAAGGCAGTGAGACAAAAGGGCAGCAGCTGTACAGGCTTTTAAATGATCAACACGCAGCGTGACAAGCAGAACAAGCAGCTCGCTAGCAGCAGCAAGCCAGCAGATGATCTGACCGCATCTCCTTAGCATGCGTTCAGCCCCCACTTCACAACGCGAACTGAAGAGATGCGAAGTGGCAAAAGGACAGCTGCTGTACAGGCTTTTAAATGATCGACGTGCAGCGTGACAAGCAGAACATGCAGCTCGCCAGCAGCAGCAGTAAGACAGCAGCTGATTCGACCGCAACTCCTTAGCAAGCGTTCAGCCACCTCCTTCACAACGCGAGCAGAGTTATACATCTCACGAGAAAGACATTTAACCACGCCCGGGGATGGAAATAAACGATAAAGAGTAGATGACAAAGTAGAACGTTGTAAAGAATTCAAAAATGTTGGTGTGGTACACATGCACAGCAGGTCTTCTTGGAAGACACTTTGAAGTCCCGCGAGACTACTTGCACGACACACCCTACTTACAAACAATTTCTCGGAGACACTTTAACGTGCCGCGAGACAAGGAATTGAAACAAAAGGACAGCTGCTGTATAGGCTTTTAAATGATCGTCACGCAGAACAACATGCAGATCATGCAGTACAGCACTAGCATCCCCGGGGGAAGCGGGATTCATTCACTACACTTTTATTACTGGCAAATATCAAGGAATAAAAAAATTAATGAAAATGAAAATAATCTCTTTAAATTGTATATCCAGATAACCAAACCCGGGGGTTGGCGAGCGAAGTGAGCAGGGGGCAGAGCTCTCTAGTATACCAAAAAGAAACACATCAGGTTTTTTTTTTTTGGTTTGACAATTACAGTGTATACAAAATGATCAACAGCTTATAGCTATACTCAGAGTTCAGAATAATAAAATGAACAGACATTATCACTTTTGCAGTGGATGATCCAAAGATAGGTTTAATCAAAACTTTTATAAAAATGGAATAAAGACACTTCAATCTAGCTTGGCAATATACTTGCCTTGCAATATAACCATCTGGGAGGAATTAAATTACAAGCGGTTCAGTTAAATAAGGTAACTGTGCCTTTAATCAACAGATGTAATCCATAATTTAAAATAAAGAATTCAAACATATACAAATAATAAAACAAATTTGTCCCTGGGGACAAATAAAAGTTCTATTTATCTAGGACGTGAACAATAATGTCCAAAAGCAGAAAATCATGGCAAGCACAAAGTTTCTATTGATAAGTTTCAAAAAATATGTTTCATAACAAATGGTGCACTACAATACACTCAATGGGCTACGAGGAGTTAGGCTTGGTGAAAAACTGTATAATGCATTAAATTGCCATGACCATGCTAGCAGAAGAGATATAATACAATAACTGGAAACCTAGCTTGATCAGCCTTGAAGATATAAACCAAATTAAAACAAACAAACAAATGTTAACATAAAAAGGTAGATGTGCTGCATTGGCAGTAATTAATTTACTGTGCAGGTAAGGTAATACTATATAGTCAAATTTTGATATACAGACATACCTCTTATCACCCTTACCAACACAATTGTTGACACTTGGAATCATTTTATATTTTTTCTTGTATTAAGTTATGGCCCTACAGACAAAACTCACGCACATCACATTCTTTTCCAAGGCAGTAATAATGCTTGTAAATTGGGTGCTAATCTGATTACTTCTGTCAAGTTATTTCAATAGCTCAGAGGCTGCCGTTTCTGTTTACATATCTAATTATGAATGAGCAAATCTTAATTTACTTTTGCATAATGATCTGAGCGTAAGAAAAAAAAAATACTAAAGAAAACATGAAGAACAAACTCACATTGACATTAAATAAATTATAACACCAATGTTATAGTAAGAAAAAGTGAAATCTAGCTTTAACTTTGCTTTATCTAAAATGATATAAACACAAAAAATCCTTAAGGATTAAACTATGCACACCAGCCCCTTTATTAGGTACACTTTGTTAGTACTAGGTCGGACCCCCTTTTGCCTTCAGAATTGCTGTAATTCTTTGTAGGTTAGATTCAACAAAGTGATGGAAACATTTCTCAGGATTTTGGTCCATGTTGACATGATAGCATTGAGCAGTTTCTGTAGATTTGTTGGCTGCACATCCTTTATGCAAACCTCCAATTCTACCACATCCCAAAGGTGCTCTATTGGATTGAGATCTGGTTACTGTGGAGGCCATTTGAGTACAGTGAACTCACTGTCATGTTCAAGAAGCCAATTTGAGATTATCTGAGCTTTGTGAAATGTTGCTTTATCCTGCTAGAAATAGCCATCAGAATATGGGTTTCACTACTGTCATAAAGGGATAGACATGGGCAGCAACAATACTCAGGAAGGCTGTGGAATTTAAGCGATGCTCAGTTGGTACTAAGATACCCAAAGTGCGCCGGAACCGTTGATACAAGGCAGAAAGGATCCAAGCTTTCATGTTGTTGACACCATATTCTGACCTTGCCACCCGAATGTCGCAGCAGAAATTGAGACTCATCAGAGTAGGCAACATTTTTCCAATCTTCTGTTGTCCAGTTTTGGTGAGCCTGTAGCCTCAGTCGAATGTTCTTAACTGACAGGAGTGGCACCTGCTGATGTAGCCCATCTGTTTTAAGGTTCATCGTGTTTTGAGTTTAGAATTACTCTTCTGCATACCTTGGTTATAACGAGTGGTTATTTGAGTTACCATTGCCTTTCCATCAGCTCAAACCAGTTGTGCCATTCTCCTCTGACCTCTGGCATCAACAAGGCATTTTCTCCCAGAGAACTGCTGTTCCCTGGATATTATCCCTTTTTTCGGACTATTCTCTGTAAACCCTGGAGATGGTTGAGCATGAAAATCCCAGTAGATCAGCAGTTTCTGAAATACTCAGACCAGCCTGTCTGGCACCAATAACCATGCCACATTCAAAGTCATTTAAAATGTCTTTCTTCCCCTCAGCAGATCGTCTTGACAATGCCTACATGCACCGAGTTGCTGTCATGTGATTGGCTGACTAGATATTTGCGTTAACAAGCAGTTGAACAGGTGTACCAAATAAAGTGGCTGGTGAATGTATATTAATGTAGATGTTAGATAGATAGATAGATGGATAGATGGATAGATGGATAGATACTTTATTAATCCCAAGGGGAAACTCACAAATACAAATACAGATGTCTGCATATACATTACAAAAATGGCAGCAGTCATGCCACAAACCTTTCCAAAACAGGATAAGGATATAATAGTTTTGTAGTGGAAATGAGTCTATTGATATTTCCAGCATATACTGTAATGCCACAAACTCTCTTGTGCTTTTCACTGGATTTGGGTGGCAAAAGCAGTTTCCCTGAAGACCTCCCCAAACCCAAGAAAACCTACAAAATACATGTATACTTACCCTTCTTCCTAGCTAGCGCGATGACATCTGCTGCACTCTTGCTCATCACCTTGCTGATGTAGACGGGGCAGTTAGTCTGGTTGGCAATGGTTATAGATCGATTTACTGCCTCTGCCTCCACCTGCAATTATAGGGATATAAATTGCTGCAGCGCTTTATGTCCAACTTTGCAAATTCTGATGACATTGCTGAAATACTTGAGTTTAACATGCTGTGTCTTAAATCAAATCGTGATTTATTAACCTCCTTACCGTTAGACCCGAGCATCACTTGAGCAGCAGTATAGCAGCATCTTGCGCAAGACCCAAGGATTACTCGGGCTGTAACAGTGCTAACAGCATTAGTGCTGAGCATTACTCAGGAAACAGTATAGGCATGTCTTGCATAAGTGTCAGGCCTGAGCGTTACCCAGGCAACGGTGGAGACGCATCTTCTCCTAGCCTCATAATGGCTTCTTGTAAGAAACGCCTCTCATCAGTAGTGATGACGAGATGAATCTGTCTTCAGGCAGTGAAATTGAAACAGACAGTGAAACTGAAAGTGATTCTGGTAAATCTGAAAAGTGGCTTGCATCACTTGTAAATGTGCAGTGTGTTGTTCATATTATTATTATCATCATTATTATTAGTAGTAGTAGTAGTAGTAGACTTTCTACACTTCTGACTTTGTACTTTTAGTGTTTTGCACATTTTACAGTAGAAAGATGAGATTTAATAAAAATGTTATTTTTCAAGCCAAAAAATGCAACACTTTTTACATGTTTTTTTGAGAAAAGAAATGTAACACTAAAGAGGTTTTAATTTTGTTATAGCTATACGTATCTCATTCAAATAAAATCATTTCCTCTTGATTTCAACCTTTTATCATAATACATTGCAAAATTTGTCAAATAATGTGTGTTACTTGTAAATAATTCCAATACAATTACCTCCTCTGGCCGGCTCAGTACATGACCTTCTGGACCAGTAATTCCAAGCTCTAAAATGCGACGTTGCTCCTTTTGAGACAGGCACATAAACAAAGAGTTAAATAGGGGCATGATTTGCATTATAAGGCAATATAATGTTAATCACAGTTCGTAACTAAGTGTCTATAGTGTCAAAAGATAGGGCCAAAAAGGCAACAGGTATCTTTAGGGAAGGGAAACACAATTAAATGTATACTGTTTGCGGTTACAGCTGCCACAATATACTACTCATGAAATGTGGTAATTAATTATGCTATCCATTTAGTTCTTTAGTAGATCAAGCTTTCCTAGTTTTAACTGCAGTAAACAGCAAGCAATAATGGTATCCAAATTCACAGACATATCTGCTGACTACATCAGTACATTTTATAGGAACTGAATTCTTCTTCTGTTTGCAGAAGCTTTCAATAAATTTGAAAAGTAAGAGTAATGGTGAGTCTAGATCACCTGGACACAGAAGGCGACATTTTAGTTACAAAGCAAAGAGCATCATTCATAATTTGTAATTATTTTGATTTCAACAGCAAGGATGATAATAAAAACATAATACTGTAAAAAAAATCTGTGACAACACCAAACTCAAACACAAATAATTCATATAACCATCTAAAATTCTACCATATTTAGCAATGTGAAGTTGGTGTGAAAGCTAAACCAGCAACAGCAACACCAAGCACCAGTGACTTTAGGCTACAAAAACCTTTCCAGGTTTGCTCTATAACACATCACTGTGTTTAGCACATCTCAAGGGAAAAGAAATAACGGTAGCCTTCAAGTTTTATTGAACAAAAGACACAACTTAGATTAGCACAGTATAAAAGAAAATAAAACACCATATATAAAAGAATTACTTCTCTCCAAGTTATGTTACCCTCGCTTTATTCCAATTGCTTAACAGAAATGAAAATGGATCAGAAACAATTGGTTCACTACGCAACCTCAACTGATCTATAGTTAAGCAGAACTACAGAACCATACCAGCAACAAAATTAGGGTTGAATACTCATATTAAAAATAAGTAAATATCTGAGTATATTCAAATGTTGTTTAAATGTTTTAAGTGCTACTACATGTATGCTTGTACTTAATGTGCCTTTGCATGCGTCATTATTATTAATATTTGTGCTTGCAGTAGGTCTGCAAAGCATGCAGTGCTTATATCGAATGTACCGAAGAACTTACACTTGGAAGCAAAAAACAAAAAGCACAAAACCAGAATTTTCTGTCCAAGGAAAGTGACATCATCAAAGAG
This sequence comes from Erpetoichthys calabaricus, assembly GCF_900747795.2. Taxonomy (NCBI): domain Eukaryota; kingdom Metazoa; phylum Chordata; class Cladistia; order Polypteriformes; family Polypteridae; genus Erpetoichthys; species Erpetoichthys calabaricus. Next base: position 142,119,497 of record NC_041394.2, read on the forward strand.
AAAAGTGCAGCTGGGACACTTCACATGGTTGTAATGCATATGTGAAACCCAAATAAAACCGCTCATTACTTAAACATGTTAAACGCACTTGTTACTTTAGTTCTCTGCATACAAGCACCCTCTGCGTCAGCCCTACACTATGCTGTGTGCCTTTCTAGTCCTACAAGTTGTGGCATGCAGAGTCTATTCGTGTTTAACAAATGGAGTATTGCATTATCATCATTTTACAGTATTTTCTCCAAACATTTTTTTTTATTTATAATACATTTTAATGAATAACAGCTTAATTCTGCTGTTACAAAGCAGAAGCAGCATAAGCTATATAGGTTTTTATAAAAAAAAAAAAAAAAAAAAAAAAAAGAGGTTGAAGGTAGATCAAAAGTGAGAGGTGGCTTGATTTGAAGTATGTAGAGTGGAGTGCCAGTCAAGTGCTACAGTAGGGGTCCAATGTCCAAAGAATGTCATACAACAGTGTTTCTCAACCACTGGGTCTCACCTGCTGCAGTCATTTGAGTTTTTGAGCAGATCGCGGTGGGTCGCCTTAGAGATCAACAGAACTGTGCAATATATATATATATATATATATATATATATATATATATATATATATATATTTGTAGAGTATCTGCATTAGTCTCTGCTTGAACATACGCATTAGTTTTACCACAGATGGGGGCTGGGAACACCTATCCCACTCAACCTGGTGCTCATTTCACTATGTGACATCCCACTAACCACTCCATGGTGTATGTCAGTACAGCTAAGCTGTTGAAATATTGCCATATCTTATGCTCAACACTTAATTGAGTAACAAGGTGCAAATACATAACTGGGCATGCAATGAAAAAAGGAAATTACTGAGACAGGAAAGTACTTTTTGAAGTGATGGTTCTGTGTGCATGATCTGGCACATTACAATACAAAAATGACACAATGGCAGCATCAAAAAAATTCCTAGAATACTTCTAGAGTTTATTGTATATTAGTATAGATACTGTACATGTAATGTTTTTTCCTTATCTGTACAGCAAAACTATCAGGCTGAGTTTACATTAACTTCTTAATCTTGTGATACACTCCTTTCATTTCATGTTTATTCTGTGCTTTGACTTTACAAACACAGAACATACAACTTTTTTTGCTTAACACAGTAAAGTCCCAAGTTAATATTCGCACGCTTGACATTTTTGGATGGTTGGTGCAGAATTTGATGGGTGATGTTTCAAAGTAATCTTTGTTTTGATAAAGTAATGACATATTTCTGTAATGTAGCACATTGCTATATTGTCTTAAAGAGAGTTTTCTCTCATTACTGACATACTGATGTTTTCAGGCAATTTCACATTAGCACTTGAACACCTAGGTTATACCATACCATACCATACCATTTTTATTTGTTAAGCGCTTAAAAACACAGCATTACAACTGACCGAAGGTTATAACTATCCTATTCCTTATACGGGGTCACAATCACAGTTGGAATGTGATCAGTATGCAGAAAGATCATATAATATGTAGAGCAACATTATCAAGGTTAAAATTGATCATGTATCTGTGTTGCCAACTAAACAATTGCTAACAAGGCTTTGCTAATCAGTTTATTATGCTTTGTCAGGAGTATTAATGCTCTATCATAAAATATAATGTGATCAAGTTAGCACCTGTGCTACAATCCAGGCTAGAATTCTAGTGTAAAATAAGCATTGTGTTGCAAGTATATAAATGTTCAGCATGCAGTTTAAATTAATGTAAGTAGACTAAAAAGGGACGGATACCTTAAGCAGCTTACTGTAAAAACTTTAAATTTACATTTGAAGTATAAGAAATCATTGATAAATAGTGTAAGGTCTCAGTATCAGTTCTTCCTTAAATGTAATAATATGAATGCATGGAGAAAATACTGACAAAGTGTCTACATTTATAGAAAAGAGGCAATGATAATACCTACCAAAAGCTATAAAGATACTGTATGTTGTCCCAAATAAAGTACAAAAGGTTAATTTGCATTCATATAACCATGGGACTAATTAATTTGCCAATTAATGTCAACATATACTCTGTTAGCATCTTTGGTTTCAGTTTTGTACATCTTGAAAATTGGAAAAAGGTATATAGTTACCTCTGCAATAACATCCCCATTCTCAGCATGGACTTGTGCAATTGCTCCCAGGTCTCGTATCACACTCATCACTTCATAGATCTGTTGGAGCACCAAAATCATATTGACAAGACTGAAGAAATGAGCATATCAGAGATGAAAGGAGAATGTGGAATACCACCACATTAAAATATTCTAGGTATTGTCCTTTAGCTATAATATACCATGCTAAACCAGAATGCACATTTTTCACAGCAAAGATAACTTAATAAACACAATCTCAGCAAGATGAATGAATAATATTTTTGTAATAACACCACATTAGTATTGTCTGAGATCCATATAAAAACCGTATAAAAAAAGAATAAATATGTACAACTTAAAATGAGCCCATGAGAAAAAGAAAAAAAACAAACAAAAAAAGTCATGTTTATCCTGTCAAATAATCAAACCATGCAGAAAGCATGATTTTTTTTGGCTAAATTTTGTTAAATAGTTGCTTCTGGAATTATCAGCACACAAATAAACAGGAAACCTAAAGCCTCTTAAAAAGGACTTTTTGAATTTAAGACACCTCTCCCACTCACTTGCTGGTCAAGAGTCTTATCTTCAATTCAAAAAGAGGCTTTAGGTTTTCTCTTTATGTGCACACTGATAATTCCAATTAGTAACTGTTTAACAATGTTACCAAAAAAACATGCTTTTTGCACATTTTGAACATAAGACTGAATAACGAACATGTAGATTATTCAAAACAAGTAACGTTTATTTTTTTCATTTTTCCATAGACTTTTTACATTGTTTGCTTTCATATAGCACTTATCATTACTGCCTTCTATTATGTAATAAACTTCTTTCTCTTCACTCCGCAGAAAAATATGAGATCAACATTTTTTTCTTGGCTACAACTGCAAAGTACAAGGGGTAAGTAACTTATTGAAATAACCCTCTTAACAAATCCACCCAAAGAGAAACCTGCAGCAAAGTGAATTTATAGGGACCAAATTTGGAAACAAGTCTATCTGATACTTTAACTGACAAACATGCTTGTGAGCTACATTCTTCTAAAGTGAGAGCTTACCACAGAAATATTAGTAATTTATTTCATACTTGGGTTATGTACTTAGTAATTATTAAATTGAAAAAAACTCTGTATTTGGAAAAAAAAAAAAAAAAAAAGTAAAAAACCTAAAAGCAAGCATTCATTAATAAAACAGTGCCCACCTGAGAGTCTGTAAGCTGAAAAACATCCTTGTACGCCATGTATACAAGGAAGGAGTTTACACCTACACAAAGAGAAAGTCATTAATGATTTTATATCAGTTAATAATAATGCGCATTTCTCACATCTCTTATAAAAGTGTTCTTATGATATAAACGTTTTGTCACAATATTCATAAGAAAAAAAAAGTTCAGGAAAACCCGTTATGAGAAATATAAATGTAACTATATGTAATTACTTTTGTTATTCAAATGAAAATGACATATACTGGGAAGATCATTTTGAGAAATATGTACACATATAAACTCTGTGTGTGTGTGTGTGTGTGTGTGTGTGTGTGTGTGTGCGTGTGTGTGTGTGCATGTGTGTGTGCATTTATCCAGTACTCCATCCAGCCACACGATGATTTCTTGTATAAATAATTCAGGTAATGGGAATGATCATAATGCAACTAGCAAAATGAAAACGCAACATGATTTTAATTAACTTAGGGAGTTAAAAAAATTTCTAAAAGTGTAACATTAACTTAAAAGATTACCAAACAAATTCAGGCAAGAAGGGAACCTAGCAAAACTATTAAAATTTACAAAAAGAAATAAATATCACAGTGGAAGTTTTGGCTACATTTATAAACAATCTCAAAAGTTGGAAAAATATAATTTTTTTAAAAGAAAAGCAGTTAATCAGTTGCACAGTGGATATTTAAAAACCTCACACTTAGTCTTACAACTCTTTACAAAGTCTGAAAGTGATAAATTATTCATTTTAATAAAGTTTATTATTTTAGTTATCTTCTGATTTAAAATGAAATTATTCCTGAGTTGCAGTTCAGATGCTAAATACTGTAGGTATAAGACCAATGGAAAGCAGATGTTGAAAAAAATAAATAAATAAAAACAACTGAGAAAGCAAACCATGAAAAGAATCAATGTTTGGTACTGTATTTAATGAAAGATTTAGTCATGAAGATACATGGCCCCAAAGTATTTATAAATCCTGCTTCATCTGAAGTGCCTCGAGAAAAATCTCCAAATCAATGTTATTTAAACAACCTCTACTACACCATTTCCTCATTGTAACTGACTTCTAACAAAAAATTACAAATACAATTTTCACATATTTAGAAGAGGATTTCCAATATAAAATTTAGTTGCAAAAAACAGCTCAGCAAACTGCCTTTAAATCTTCTATACAACAGGGTTGTGGGATAATTACATTTATCTTAATGAAAAACAAGCAATGAAATAAAGCACCCTCCAATGGTGTGGATTATGAAACCACTATATACAATAAAGGTTAACTAACTGGTCACAGGAGATGCCTAAATTATCTTTAAGAACTGGGTAGCACAAAAATAATTTAAATGTTATCTTTTTGCTGAGCACAGCATGGGAGGTGGAGTGAACCTAGCACTTACCAGCAAATGTCCCTTGAGCTATTTCTGTGAAGCAATCTTTTCTATTTTTCATAGCCAACAATGCAATTGGGATGGAGGAAACATTATAATGACCTTAAATAAACAATGAATGAGCATAGGAAGTTGTCGACTTACGACCACGTTAGGTTCCGACGAACCGGTCATAGGTTGATCTGGACACAAGACAGACCGGTAGATGTATTCAAACCTGACTGTATGTACAGTACTGTATAAGTCACTTAAGTCATATTATTTGTATCTTCATTCTTAGCACATTGCATATATTTTCTATCATTTATTTTTTGTAATTTTTATTTATTATTTTGTTTCATTATTACTGTTGCTCACATGATTGCCGAAACTTCAACAGCTTCACAAATCCTTTCTTTGTGTGTGTTATGTCACATCAGTGTGAGCTTCTCCCCCTGTTCATTGTTAACTGTGAGAGAACGAGTTGTACCGGCAGAATCTGAGCACTCAATGTTTTCTGTTTTAACATTTCAGTCTGTTAATAATAAAAATGAACAGATAAAGGAGTTCAGTGTGGTTTCATTATCCCCTTATGGAGGTTTGCACAAAGCAGCACATTGTGAGCTTTGGCGGGTTAACCGGATTCAAAGCCACAGTGCAAGCAGCACAGTGCATGTGATGAGCACCGCTTACAATGGGATAATTTAAATTCACATGAAATCAGATTTGCTTTTCTTTCCTCACTCATATTTCTTGATCCTAGTGCTGGGAGGTATACCGGTTCATACCGAAAACCGTTTTTTATTTTTGTTATGATATGGATTTTTCTTATACCGCAATACTAGTTTAAATAGCCTATACGAAACGTGGCGCAACGGGAAAATGTTTAAGGGGGGACCTTTTTCACTGCTACACCACTAAACAAATGTTAGTGGAGGTATTGAGCGGTGAAAATGGACAGAGAACATTCTGAAACTGAAGCTGTAGCAGACGATAAAGTTGAACATGATGACACAGAAGAACTTTTGCCGAAAAAAGGAGCTGTGTCTGTTGTCTGGAGATCTTGGTTTTAAAAGGTCAGATGTGGACCAAAGAACTATTTACTGCAAATGCTGTGGAGCTAAAGTTGTCGCCAGAGGCAGCAACACAAGCAATTTGCTGAACCACCTTAGCCGTAAACATGCTTTGGAGTACCATGAATGTATGGAACTAAGATTGGTACCCTCCACGTCCTTGGGTAAAACTGAAAAATCTAGAGGACACTCAAGTCAGACATTACTTGTAGACGCATTTGCTAGAGGTACCGCCTACGACAAAAAAAGCAAGCGGTGGATCGAGATAACCAACGCCATTACAATCCATATAGCTAACGTGTCAGTGGACAAAGATTGATAACATTAGCAGAAAGTGTACTTGGATTACAAAAAATATTTACTCTTTATTCCTTTTCTAAGACATGTTCAGTGCAATACAACTTTTGACAAGCACCTCTGAATATTTTACTAAGTCTAACTGCCTCTTTGGATGGTTAAAAATATGTTGTCAAAATGATAGTTTAAGTTGTTTGCAAAATTTGTTCAATAAAAAGGTTCTATATTTTGACTGCAACTGTCATGCAATGTGATTCCTTGTCTTCATTAGTACCACCCCCTTGAAAACTATCACTTTATGGGGCCATGCAGACCTGTATTAATACTTATGTGCACATTAAAATATTTTTCAGTACAATGTACAATTCTCATGACAGTGGAATAGGTTATTCTTAGCCAGTCTACTGCAGTAATTGCAGTGGAAAATGTGGTTAACATCCACTCATGCATGTGGAAAAAATACCGTTGAATACTGTGAAACTGGTATAATTTTGAAAAATACCGTGATATAGAATTTTGGTCATACCGTCCAGCCCTACTTGATCCCCTTCATTTTTGTGTCAAAATCATTTGCCTTTTTACCCCCCTGTAATTGTAAGACAAATGTAACTAAACATGGTCAAAACCACTGCAGGTAATAAACCTGAGATTGAGATGAATGAGTCATGGCATACGGAGCTAGCATGGTGAAAACTGTCATTTGCCCATGAGACGCAGCAGCAGTTGTAAGTCAGATGTTCATAAGATAACAACTACCTATACATACATTTCATGGATTAAAAGCTGAAAATGTGCAGCTTAATTTCAAATGAAAAGAGAAGGGAGTTTTCTTGCCAAAGGTGCAGCATTCTACAAGTTATACAAGTTCAAATGAAGCAACCTTCCTCCCAACCTTTCTTGGCCTATATCACTATTCTCTTCAATTTTCCTCTACATTCACTACCACCATGTTTAAAACAGCTAGCTGACCTGCCAGTAACAAATCAGACTCAAGCTCCAACTGCTACTAACTGCATCCCTTGAAGAATGCAGACATCCTACAGACTAGATAGCATACACTGGTCTTAGCAGAAAACACTCCATCTGTGGCAACTCAAAACTATCTGTAGGAAGGGGATTCACTTTTGGAGCCTAGTAATACTCTGATTGATGGGTCGTTGATCTAAATAGGCTAATTTTCACCACAGAAGACTTGGTGATCAGTAAATTTGCCGATAAAAATGTTTTTTTTATTCAGAATCTGCTTTTCTAAGCTTTATGGCAATTTTCGTTGTAGCGTTCTTTTTTGTGAGGTGTTAAGGTAACTGAGCTAGCACACAACTTTTTTTTTTTTTGCTGCAAGCATCCTGTAAACAGAGGACAGTAAGGCAGATTTTACCAGAGAGAGAGAAGATGATTAAACCTATAAGTACCGATAGATAGATAGATAGATAGATAGATAGATAGATAGATAGATAGATAGATAGATAGATAGATAGATAGATAGATAGATAGATAGATAGATAGATAGATAGATAGATAGATAGATAGATACTTTATTAATTCCAAGGAGAAATTCACATTTACATTTAAGCAGTCTACCAATATCAATTAATATGTGAGAATATGTGTGTTAGAAATATGTATTTGTTGCTGAAACAAATGGCTATGATCCAGATAAGTACATTACAGGGGAAATTAAACAATATAACAACGTGCAATTATGAGAAACATTTTACTTCTTTAATTCCATATGTATTAATAATTTTAAAAAAATTCTCTATATTTTTATTGGTTTAAAAAGTATGCATTTTAGGAGAATTTTATTATTTTAGTATTTTGTCACTGAACAATAAGCCTAAAGAATTTGTTTTGTTAATAAAAAAAATGAACAGGCAACGCAACACAACACCTGTCGTCTTTAGTTTATTTATAAAAATACCAGTCAAAACTTTAATATAGAACATAAGGCTTCTCTGCGACTGGTTATGAAGGAGCTTAGTGTGACACCTTTTTAAAAACAAAGAAAAAAAACACGCTGAACTAGTATTGGAATCGGCCAATCCAGTAACATGATATCAGTGTACAGCACTACAAAAAATTATCAGAGCATCCCCACTAAAGACTATAAATTGCTCAGTAATCCCATATCCAGGGCACACATTACCAAAAAATCTGTGCTGCAATATTCAGTCTGCACAGGGTTAGTAAAATTAGTATACAGTTCCTTAGATACCACCCCTACCATTTAAAATAAATAAACAATAGCAGCCTACCATGATCTTTAACCAGTGTTTCCATCTCCTCCTGGACACCTTTATGCCACTCAGTAATGTCCACATGAAGAGAATAATCACAGCAAGACTTGCTGTCGGCCCATTCACGCCATTGGTCAAAGGCAGAAATGAGACTAACACCAGGCTCAGGAACGACATGGTCAACTGTTTTTGGGGGAAAAAAAAAAAAAAAAAAAGCATTTGGTGATCCCCTAGATTTCACCAATAAATGAACGCCCTGTGGATATTTCAGGTTTCCTTTATTAATTCCAAAAATGTACAAAAATTAAATAGCTCATACTGAACATTGTAGATCCACCCGCAAGTGCCGCTCGAGTCCCCTGGAAGAAATCATCAGCCGCAGTCATGCCCCTGTCAGGCATCTGAAAACGAGTGTGAACATCAATCCCACCAGGTATCACCATGCGGCCATGAGCATCGATGGTCTTCACTCCACCGGGGACAATCAAGTTCTCACCAATTTGTCTAGGAAACAAGAAGTCACATGACTCCCACCAAACTTGAAACAAAGGGTCATAGGGGTTCAAAAAGCAATGGCTTCTTTCCTTTAAAGTGAAAAACTATCAGCATTAAATCATGCACTGGCAATATGCTTTAAAAAAACAGTTTATTTAAAAAACATGCCTCTTTTGTCAGTTGAGTTTAGCATCCCACCAAAGCATTGCAAATTACTGTGTCACCTACACCAAGATGCACAACTTGAGTCATCTGGGAAACAGTTTTAAGTTATAACAGACTTTATTGAATGTATTCAGAAATAAAAGTAATGAACATCTTGTAATCATTTCAACAAACACTAAAACATAAAACTAATCATCTGACCACAGCAAGAGCTTATCCTGCATAAAACAGAATTTAACTCCAATGAGTTAACAAAAATTATGTTTATCTGCAAAATATTCTGGAATAATTGAATTATTAAAATATGATTTATGAATCAACACAATATAAATGAAAAAAATTACACCACATTACAGCAGTAGCTACAGAACTCTTCCCTCTTATAGGTTTATAATAAGTCCAAACAGAAATGTCTACAGCAGGCATGTCAAACATGCGGCCCGGCCCGCAACAGAAATCTGTGCGGCCCGCATGACAAATCCTAGTTAGCACTGAGCTTGTACAAAATGATTACTATCACTTGTGATTGAATCATTCTGCATCTTCGGTGTTACTTATTGACTTTTCTTACTTCTGACAAAAGCGTGTTTTCCATGGCATTACGGTACCGGAAACGTCATCTGCTAGTATAGCCACGAGCCTTGACCAAAGTTAATGAGCCGCAGCGTCACAACTGAAGTGCTCGGCTGCAGCAGGGGTGGCCTTAGGCATGTGCAAACTGTGCACCTGCACAGTGCCGCCAAATCCCAGGGGCTGCCACGCCAATATATATTGAATATAAAACAGAAAGAGAAAATAACGACACAGCTGATGGCTATGTGGCCGAAAAACATTGTGTTTCTTGTTAATTAGTACGCTGTATTTACAAATGTCACTAGAGTCGGAGCAGTAAGCTATATGTAGTATTATAATGTTTTGCCGTAATGAGAATATCATGGGCCGCCACTTGGTTTTCAAGTTACGGACACGCGTATATAGAAGCGTGTCATGAGCACGAGGCAGCTATGCAGTGTCCGCAACGGATGTGGCCATTCGCCGTGCATAAGATACTGTATTGACATTGCCAGGCGAAGGGGCCACCGATTCTTTCTCTGCTCAGGGCCGCCACGAGCCTAGAGCCGCCCCTGCTAAGGCTACAATACTGACTGGGCTGCTGAGACTGGCCACTGGGCAGAACTGACCATCACGAGTAGTAATAGCCCGCATATTTTCAAGTTTTTTGCTCTAGTTTCATGTAATTTTGTGCTAGTATTGTAACGAACAGTTAGTGGAGACTACAGCTGAAGATCTGAAGTGGACACGAGAAATTGGTGAGTTGTTTATTAACATATTTTTGTGATTTTGAGTTTGTAAAATTATTGTAGGTCAGGTGGCTTTTTGCATATCGGCTTATTTTACAATATAAACTTTGAAGTAAACTTAGTAAAGTAAAATTTGATTTTTGGAGGATTTATTTTCCAAATTGAATTACTGAGCAATGAATTCAGTGAGCATTTTCGTGATTTCAGTTCACACAAACAGGGCATTGCGCTGTTGTCTTACAACGTTGAGAATGCACCTGAGAATATCCAAATGGAGTTGACTGAACTGCAGTCAGATTCTATTCTGAAGGCAAAATACAACGAAGTTGGTGTGCCAGGCTTGTATGCTTACCTGCCACCCTCGTATGTGCAGATCCGTAAGTTGGCATCAATTGTTTTTGTTAATGAAAGCTACCAAAACCCCACATCGCTCAAGACTTACCATCGAGCACCTTTCATCCCTCATAAAAGTTGCAGCTGCACAAGATTTCAAGCCTAATATTGACGAACTGGTTACTAACAAGAGATGCCAAGTGTCGGGACAAAAGAAATAAATATCACACTGTAAGGCTCCTATATAAGCAATGAATATAATGAATATCAATCATCAAGACACTATATAAAAGCGGTCGGGATTGTCCTTCCGTCCGTGAGTGCAAAGCGTAGCGATATTCCGTTTATCACAGACTTACTACTTGCGGTACGAAGCGACGCAATGTGAGCAGAGTTCTGGTGCTCTCATTGTTCCCTTGCTTTTGTGCGCAATGCGCTGGAAAAATAGACAAAATTATGTCTCTGGAAATAATTAATGTTGATGGAGTACAAATGCCTCACCGCGCAGTAAATATCAGGGGAGATGGTGCTTGCTTATTCTCATCTATAGCTTATTTAGTGCATGAAACTCCGTCTTTAGCGGTACAGATTCGGGCTGACATTGTATGACATGTTTAAAGTAATTGGTCAAGGTTTCAGCCATTTACAATGATGCCGTCAGGAATGTCTTATACAAATGAGCTTCAGTATCTCACTGAAATGTCAAAGTCTCAGACTTATGGTACCATTTCTGAGATAATGGCAGCGGGAGAGTTGTTCCCCTATGAGTTTCAAGTATATTATTATGGAGTCCTACATTCCTAGTTTGGACAGGCACTCGAGGAGATTAAAAAAAACTTAGGTTTTCGGGAGATGTTATGAATGGGCACTTTGATGTTCTCATTCCCTACACTTACATGCCTGATGTACACATGGAGCACACACAAATTGAGGATAAAAGTCGGTTGCCTTAAAAGGCGGGTGAGCCTAGTAATATAATAAGGACCTAGCTAAGAGGTTAAGACTCTAATTCTACACTGTTGTATGGAGACTGCATGGAAATAAATTGCTTTTCTTTAAACTTTAAGTGTTACATTTTTTAAAGTTTTCAGTATTGGAAAGAAAGCTACAGTAACTTTGTATAATAGTATTTGTTACAGTACGGCCAGCTGACGCACGTATGGCAGTCAAAGCGGCCCACCAATGGTAGCGAGTTTGACATGCCTGGTCTACAGCCATCTCTTTCCCTGCATTAGGTATGGGTTTAAATAGCAAGGGTATTGTTTATGAATGACAGCCTTTTCAAATTTCAAAAAAAATGGTAACAGCAAAGTGTTGAAAATATGTTGACTTTCTAATTGATACAACTTAGAGCATTTTTGGTGGCTAAGTGTTCATCGCCCAAAATGGCCCTTTACATTTTCAAAATGCAGATAAAAAAATACTCTTCCACTACTATTTAATAAGATTTTTCTGATCTGATATATCTTCTAAGTTGCCTCTTGAGCATTAGAACAATCTAGACAAGAGCATGGCATTCAGCCAAACACAGCTTGTCAGTCCTATCCACTTAATTCTTCTAAAATAACATCAAGTCTAGCTTTGAAGATCCTTAAAGTCCTACTGTCTATCACATTACTTGGCAAATCATCCCATGTGTCTATGGTTATCTGTGTAAAGAAAACATTCCTAATGTTTGTGCGAAATTTACCCTTAACAAGTTTCCAACTATGTCCCTGTGTTCTTTGTTAACACATTTTGAATTAACAGTCTTGACTCAATGTACTAATTACCTTCATAATCTTAAACACTTCAATCATGTCTCCCATTAACCTTCAACTACTTAAATTAAAAAGGCTCAGCTATTTTAATCTCTCCTTTAAATTCAACACCTGTAGTTCTGGAAGCAGCCTAGTCGATCTTCTCTGGACTTTTTTTTCAGTGCTGCTACAGTTAGGTCCATAAATATTTGGACAGAGACAACTTTTTTTCTAATTTTGGTTCTATGCATTACCACAATGAATTTTAAATGAAACAACTCAGATGCAGTTGAAATGCAGACTTTCAGCTTTAATTCAGTGGGGTGAACAAAACAATTGCATAAAAATGTATGGCAACTAAAGCATTTTTTAACACAATCCCTTCATTTCAGGGGCTCAAAAGTAATTGGACAATTGACTCAAAGGCTATTTCATGGGCAGGTATGGGCAAGTCCGCCGTTATGTCATTATCAGTTAAGCAGATAAAAGGCTTGGAGTTGATTTGAGGTGTGGTGCTTGCATGTGGAAGATTTTGCTGTGAACAGACAACATGCAGTGAAAGAAGCCATCCTTAAGCTGCGAAAACAGAAAAAACCCATCTGAGAAATTTCTACAATATTACAAGTGGCAAAATCTACAGTTTGGTACATCCTGAGAAAGAAAGTAAGCACTGGTGAACTCAGCAACGCAAAAAGACCTGGATGTCCACAGAAGACAACAATGGTGGATGATCGCAGAATCATTTCTATGGTGAAGAGAAACCCCTTCACAACAGCCAACCAAGTGAACAACACTCTCCAGGGGGTAGGTGTATCAATATCCAAGTCTACCATAAAGAGAAGACTGCATGAAAGTAAATACAGAGGGTGCACTGCAAGGTGCAAGCCACTCATAAGCCTCAAGAATAGAAAGGCTAGATTGGACTTTGCTAAAGAACACCTAAAAAAGCCAGCATAGTTCTGGAAAAACATTCTTTGGACAGATGAAACCAAGATCAACCTCTACCAGAATGATGGCAAGAAAAAAGTATGGAGAAGGCGTGGAACAGCTCATTATCCAAAGCATACCACATCACTTGTAAAACACGGTGGAGGCAGTGTGATGGCTTGGGCGTGCATGGCTGCCTGTGGCACTGGGAGACTAGTGTTTATTGATGATGCGACACAGGACAAAAGCAGCCGAATGAATTCTGGGGTATTCAGAGACATACTGTCTGCTCAAAGCTAAATGCAGTCAAATTGATTGGGCGGCGTTTCATGATACAGATGGACAATGACCCAAAACATAGAGCCAAAGCAACCCAGGAGTTTATTAAAGCAAAGAAGTGGAAAATTATTGAATGGCCAAGTCAGCCACCTGATCTTAACCCAATTGAGCATGCATTTCACTTGTTGAAGACTAAACTTCAGACAGAAAGGCCCACAAACAAACAGCAACTGAAAGCTGCTGCAGTAGAGGCCTGGCAGAGCATTAAAAAGGAGCAAACCCAGCATTTGGTGATGTCCATGAGTTGAAGACTTGAGGCTGTCATTGTCAGCAAAGGGTTTTAAACCAAATATTAGAAATGAACATTTTATTTCTAGTTATTTAATTTGTCCAATTACTTTTGAGCCCGTGAAATGAAGGGATTGTCTGCGGTGGGTTGGCACCCTGCCCGGGATTGGTTCCTGCCTTGTGCCCTGTGTTGGCTGGGATTGGCTCCAGCAGACACCCCGTGACCCTGTGTTCGGATTCAGCGGGTTGGAAAATGGATGGATGGATGAAATGAAGGGATTGTGTTAAAAAAATGCTTTAGTTGCCTCACATTTTTATGCAATCGTTGTGTTCACCCCACTGAATTAAAGCTGAAAGTCTGCACTTCAACTGCATCTGAGTTGTTTCATTTAAAATTCATTGTGGTAATGTACAGAACCAATATTAGAAAAAAGTTGTCTCTGTCCAAATATTTATGAACCTAACTATGTTCTTTTTGTAGCCTGGAGACCAAAATTGTACACAGTACTCCAGATGAGGCCTCATCAGTGCGTTTCATAACCTAACATTCTGCTAGCCTTCTTACTGGCTTCTGAACACTGTCTGGTAGTTGATAGTGTCAAGTCCACTAGACTCCTAAATCCATCTCAAAAGCTGTATTTTCGACTTTCCGACTTCCTATTGGGTATTCAAACTTAACATTTTTACATCCTACATGTAATGCTTTATATTTACTTAACAATAAATTTCATCAGCCGCAAATATGCCAAAGCCTGCATGTTATCTAAGTCTCTCTGTAATGATTAAACAGATTTTTAAATTATCTGCCAATCCACCCAGCTTGGTACATCTGCAAACTAAACCAGCTATCAAATCCCATCAGCGAATACTGAAGTAACAAAATTTTCAGAATGACAAACACCTTTTTGTTTGCCCAGGCATATGTTCATACAACATCATGTTTAACAGATTTCATTTTAATGAAATATAAATTTCAGTATAACAAACTTTGTTTTTTTCAACCAAAAATGGTCCCTGAAGACAATGCAATGCAAAAAATATTTACTACCATGCCTATACTTTTGCCAAGTCTCGGGAACCCTGCAACAGGCAGTTTCTTTATTGTTAGACCAAAATAAAGAATGGGGCAGTCTCAGTGAGAGTGTAGGCATGACATCATACAGGTATAACCGAATTCGGAGTCTATGTTCCACCGAGTGTCAGTATGGGTAGTTGTGTTGTGTTCGGATAATGTACTGTTCTGAGTTTTATAGCGCTTCTCAAAGTTTCCTTTGCGATAAACAAAAAAAGTAAGGCAAGGCGTCAGTTTATATTGAAAACAAGTTACATCTAACATTTAATTTTCATTCTGTATTCATACCTGTATTATATATATATACAGTGGGGCAAAAAAGTATTTAGTCAGCCACCAATTGTGCAAGTTCTCCCACTTAAAAAGATGAGAGAGGCCTGTAATTTTCATCATAGGTATACCTCAACTATGAGAGACAAAATGAGAAAAAAAATCCAGAAAATCACATTGTCTGATTTTTAAAGAATTTATTTGCAAATTATGGTGGAAAATAAGTATTTGGTCACCTACAAACAAGCAAGATTTCTGGCTCTCACAGACCTGTAACAACTTCTGTAAGAGGCTCCTCTGTCCTCCACTCGTTACCTGTATTAATAGCACCTGTTTGAACTCGTTATCAATATAAAAGACACCTGTCCACAACCTCAAACAGTCACACTCTAAACTCCACTATGGCCAAGACCAAAGAGCTGTCAAAGGACACCAGAAACAAAATTGTAGACCTGCACCAGGCTGGGAAGACTGAATCTGCAATAGGTAAGCAGCTTGGTGTGAAGAAATCAACTATGGGAGCAATTATTAGAAAATGGAAGACATACAAGACCACTGATAATCTCCCTCGATCTGGGGCTCTACGCAAGATCTCACCCAGTGGGGTCAAAATGATCACAAGAACGGTGAGCAAAAATCCCAGAACCACACGGAGGGACCTAGTGAATGACCTGCAGAGAGCTGGGACCAAAGTAACAAAGGCTACCACACTACGCCGCCAGGGACTCAAATCCTGCAGTGCCAGACGTGTCCCCCTGCTTAAGCCAGTACATGTGCAGGCCCGTCTGAAGTTTGCTAGAGAGCATTTGGATGATCCAGAAGAGGATTGGGAGAATGTCATATGGTCAGATGAAAAAAACTCTACTCATCGTGTTTGGAGGAGAAAGAATGCTGAGTTGCATCCAAAGAACATCATAGCTACTGTAAAGCATGGGGGTGGAACATCATGCTTGGGGCTGTTTTTCTGCAAAGGGACCAGGACGACTGATCCGTGTAAAGGAAAGAATGAATGGGGCCATGTATCATCAGATTTTGAGTGAAAACCTCCTTCCATCAGCATGAGCATTGAAGATGAAACGTGGCTGGGTCTTTCAGCATGACAATGATCCCAAACACACCGCCCGGGTAATGAAGGAGTGGCTTCGTAAGAAGCATTTCACGGTCCTGGAGTGGCCTAGCCAGTCTCCAGATCTCAACCCCATAGAAAATCTTTGGAGGGAGTTGAAAGTCCGTGTTGCCCAGCGACAGACCCAAAACATCACTGCTCTAGAGGAGATCTGCATGGAGGAATGGGCCAAAATACCAGCAACAGTGTGTGAAAACCTTGTGAAGACTTACAGAAAACGTTTGACCTCTGTTATTGCCAACAAAGGGTATATAACAAAGTATTGAGATGAACTTTTGTTATTGACCAAATACTTTTTTTCCACCATAATTTGCAAATAAATTCTTCAAAAATCAGACAATGTGATTTTCTGGATTTTTTTTTCTCATTTTGTCTCTCATAGTTGAGGTATACCTATGATGAAAATTACAGGCCTCTCTCATCTTTTTAAGTGGGAGAACTTGCACAATTGGTGGCTGACTAAATACTTTTTTGCCCCACTGTATATATATATATATACATACATATATAATATAGATATATTCTTAACATATATATATTAAAAATAGCTGGGACGTAGCACTGAACCCTGTAGGATACCTCTCTGATAGGGTTCCTCATATCATAACCCTCTGCTTCCTGTGTCTAAGCCAATCTTTCAGCCACCTACACACAACACCCTGGACTTCTTTTAGTTGGATGCCCAACCCCTCATGTGGCCCCTTATCAAATGCTTACTAAAACCATTTCTAGAAAAGGTGTTCCACTTTCTGTTAGCTAATTTAATGCATTTTCAAAGCACTAGTCCCCAGGTACCATTTAATTAGTAGGCCTGATATGCCCATAAAATTTATCAGGAATAATCAACATTCCATTAATCAAATTATTGACAGCAAGAACAAATCAAAATCATAATCATGCTCCCTGTGCATCATCAACAAAATGAGCAGTCTTCATCCCTGAAGCACCTATATAAAAGGTACCAACAAGTACTTCTCTTTGTTTGTAAAGTTACTTCTGTCCTCTGGCAATCATAGACACATTTTAACCCTTCAGTTCATTACTGAACTCTCTTAAGCGATTAATTAAAAGCGATACACCATAAAAATGAACATACCATGGTCATTCTCTAACATACCCTTACACAGACTGTACATGGACAGAAGTACAGTGCTGGATGGATTAATCATGTGGGTACAGAAAAAGTCACTGTATCACTCCATTTTAATATGTATTTAATTCTAATGCTAATATGCAAGTTGGAGATAAAACACAAAAAGTAATAAACCCTCATTCATTTACAATGACACGGTACTTTATTCAGTTTACACCAAGCCTACTATTAAGATGCAGTTATAATCAAGAATGTAAACTCCTTTACACTTACTTGATTAGGCCATCCTCCATGTAAATGTCAGCGTAAAAAGACTGGTCATCATTTACAATTTTACCCCCTTTGATCAAAAGCCGGTCACTCTATAAAAAAAGAAAAAAAAAAAAAAAAAATCACAGAATAAAAACATGTTACTAAAGTTTCTTTACAAAAAGAATATCAGAAATTTAAAAAAACTTAAGTGCACAAGTAAGAAACATTTTACCCAAGGTAAATATTATGCCAACAGTATTAACCAATACAGTATATAACCTATGCCTGTAGTATAGTAATAGTAAAAATTCATGCACAAAGAAAATTTAAAGAAGGTAAGATCTTATTTTATGTATTTAAAGGTTAACTAAATACATCTTTGAAAAAGAAAAAAAATTAACAGTAACAGTGTTATCAAAAAAAAACAAAACATTTTTGTGTTTAAGCCTAGAGAGCATATTGACATAAAGTCAGGGCAGCCTGTAGGCTTTCATTTTTATCAGTTTATGATGTTATTAAACTTTGATACCAACTTATCATTCCTGACAAATCTGATGGAAAATCCAAAGTTATCCATGGTCTAAGTCCTATGTCTCATCCAGTGGAAAAAAAGTTTTAATTCCAAGCTTTCCTTCTCACACACATCTCTGCATCTAATCCTTACAAATGTACTCTTGGTGTGTGTGTGTATATATTATATTATTATATATATATATATATATATATATATGTATGTATATATATGTATATATATATATATATATACATACATATATATATATATATATATATATATACATACATATATATATATATATATATATATACATACATATATATATATATATATACATATATATATACATATACACATATATATACATATACACATATATATACATATATACATATACATATACATATACATATATATATATATATATATATATATATACACACACACACTATATATTATATAAAAAAATAAAAAAATAAAAATCACACTCAGAAACTAGGGCTAGGATGGAGTTACGCGTGTGAAAAAAAAAAAAAAAGCCAAAAATCAAGCTAATTTCCAATATCAAGACCTAGAGAAGGAATTATTTCTGACTAAACCTGTAACATTGCATGTTCCAGTTAACATAAAAAACATGAACACAGTCTTACACAAGGCACATTAACAACAGAGAGAATAAACCAATCATAGTCCCCGTAGAATTACATCTGCCCAGGGTAAAACAAGCCAAAAATGTTTCAGCAATAAAAAAATGTTATTACGCGTTAACAAAAACATGTACTGTAAATACTATAATGGCAACATAAACATGGTAAGAAAGGTACTGTATGACTAGTGTCCACTGTTGAACTGATGCAGATTTGGTACACATCCTTTGTCAGATACGTCTTAAAATAATCATCAACACACAGCTGTACATCACAATCAGGACAATAGAAGAATGTTTATTTGTGCACTTTCCTTATATTATTTTATGTTGCTTGCACAAGAGAGGATCGAATATGAGTGCCTAATCCTCATGAATTACACCGCCCATTGTGTTATTGTTGGCTAACACAGCACAACGCATAGTGACTTCCACATTTCCACTGACACAAACATTGACAATTGCTGCATTCTGAAAATTGCTTAAGGGGGGGGGCTAAAGTCTTTCATGACCCTCCATTTGACTGCAATCATTCTGCCATTCAGCCACACAGATACTGCAGTTGACTGCAGCATTACACAATTGGAATTTCACAGTGGTTCACTCATACATTGTCATATGTATCAGTTTCACTATCCATATCAATGCTTGATGACTAATGCATGTTTTCAGTTTGCTCTAAAACCGGCTTTACAGCTCTTCATTTACATGCCATTGTGTGTTTGGGTGGAAGGCTTTGCCACACTCATGAATATTGATGAGTTACCAGTGTGGTTATACACACAGAAACATTCATGATTTTTTTTCAGTATGATGTTAAGTTATCTATTAGATGGCAACAGAATACCGTCCTGAGCATTATTCACTTCACATTGAATCACAACAGCTTAACCTGAGAGATACTCGGGCTTAGCCATTTTTGCATTGAATTGTGAACCATGGAGTTAACATGAAGAAAGATAAATCACCTTGGTGATGTTGCATAAACTTTTACAACTAACTCAATGGTTTCATAGAAGTAAACTTGTTTTGCAGGTAGCCTACTTGAGAAGTGTTAGGAAACTGTATGGATTCTGAAATAATGAAGCCATCATTAAAACAGGCCAAGGAGGTAAAAGATGAGCCTTGTTACACAAGATGTTGCCATGTGCTGTCTCCTACAGAGCAGCTTCTATGAAAGCAAACTGAAAGCATTTTTCACCAAGCTAAGGGGCTAACATACAAACTAGGCAATGAAGCAGTGGTGAAAAAAGACAATTTACAGGAAACTGATTTCAACTCAATTCAAAAACATACATCTGTGGATCCTTTGTTTTTCACTGGGTTCTACCATTTCTTCATTTTCTGCATCTCCACCCTTTTACCTGGTACAGCTATACGTGAACATAATTGACCAAGGCTGTCTTGATTAAGCATAAATAAACAAATCCACTAAAAGTCTGTTTTAACAATCCTGCTGACAAACAAATCCTGCTGGATGAAAACAGAGAATGTATCCTGCAGACACTTCATGGAATCCTCCCATGGTCTAAAGATAAACCAATTACTTTGAACAATAACTGAGCAAGGGGCCATGTTAGGACTGGCCAGACCAGTAACAAGCAGATACTGAAAAAAAATGGCTGATTGTGATTTTTTCCCTCAAATAGGCAGTGTTAGTCTCTAAATTTTAAAAGAAACCAGCCAGCCTAACCAAAGCACTACTTTTTTAAGGTTTAAAGCTCACTGCTTCATTTATCTGTTGCTCAGTTGACATCCTACCTAAAAAACATAGATCTCTACTTTATTAACCTTTACATGTTTTGTTCAAAACAGCATAACTAACAAAAAGTTTCCCAAATAGCAAGAGAATCCACCACTTGCTCATATTTAAGCTAATGCATCAGTGCAGTGCACTGAAGCTCACGTTGTACAACAGGTGTGATGTAAAACTCATGTTTTTTTGTTTTATATTAAAGATACAATATCTTTACCAGGATTTTTTTTTTTTACTTACTCTTAGTACAACAATCAAAGTCAGATTTGCCAAATCAACAGGACAACTTAAAGCTTGTATTTGGTTTTGTTTGCTTTGATTTTTTAATTTCTTTTTCAAGGTTTATTTTTATTAAAGATTTTTTCCACATGATGTACTCTGGAGCAAAGCTTGAATAAACTTAATAAAAAGTATAATCCTCACTTATTTTGATGTGCACTAATTTAGTGCCTATACAGTACGTTATTAAGAAGTATACATGCATGTACTTTTAAAAAATATAATTTGGTAAAGCCTGTCTATGCTTGCTTGCTTGTAAGAAATAACAGATTAATACCAAAATCACATGTGCACCAAATCTTTGTAATGTTTGACAGTTACATGGCTCGAGTTTGTAGGGCTAAAGAAAAATTCAACAAAATACCCTTTCCTGCACTTGTACTGACAGAATAAAAAGTGGTGTATATAGGCTACCATGAAAGAGTTATAGGAACGTTATATCTAGAGGACTTAAAATTTACATGTGTTCCGCTGTTAGATATGCAAGTAATTTAAAAAGTCTCCTCCACAACTTAGCTAATTAGGAAGAATGGGTGAAAAGTAACATTTGGTGTTTTACAGTTAACATTTACTGCATGGAAAAGTTCATTAGAACATAAGGAGCAGCTCTTACACCTTAGCACTATATTGCTTAGAAATTCTTTAAGGTACTGTCAGAGTATATTTTATATATTCTGTGGATAAAAGAGGGGACTGACCAAACAAAAAAAAAAAAATTACATGACCACCCACTCATCATAGATACTGTGAATTACTCAATGGTCAAAACTCTACTAGGACTATAATAACTTAAGGACTGGTAACTAAGGACCTAAAAATACCTTCCAATGCTCGCTTCAGCCAAGACGGAATGATTTTCATCAAGATCAAGAAAAATGATAATATGACATCATCTTGATTTCAGTATATGAACTTCCACTTTTTATCAAACAATACATGTATGTGTTTTCTAAAGGGTATTTTAGTTCCTTGCTGCTCAAAGACACACTGCTGAGACTCTGTGACACCCTAGCAGGCAGGTTTCAAGTCAAGCCAGTTATTGGCATAATAAATAAAGCTGTAGTAAAAACATGAACATAATCAAAACAACATTATTTAACATGCTCAAACCTGCTTAATCTGATTCAGAGTACCAGAGGTCCACAGATTATCTTAGCAACACAGGGCACAAGTTGGAAACCAACCCTGGAGGGGGCACCAGTTCATCACGGGGCCCACTCGCATTCTTCCACAATCAGATATAACTAATTTAGATTTATCAAAATTGGAACCCCTACTGAAAATAAATTACTTACTGAAACATTCTATAAAAAGGCACAAGCAGATTATAAAAACAAATCATGTGTTTTCAGATCACACAAATACACAGAGCTGTGCACAAATTGCATGAAAACAGCCAGTATCAACAAATCTTCTGCAACATTAAAAGTACACAACTAACCTTGACATGGCTTTACATGCTTGTTGACTTTTCTTTGTTAATTACTTGCGTGCACAATAGTAACTCAAAGCATGAAGAGTGTGGAATGAACATAAAATAATAAAATCAAGAGGACTAAATATAAATATTAATAGGATGTATAAGTCAATGTAATTAAAACTACACATTTAAGAGAGAAATTCTAGAGTGAGACCAGTGTCAGTGCACACTGCTAGTCTTGTGAGACTTCAGCTACTAACAATTCTGGTGTCTTTAGGAACACCATATGGCATATGTGCCCTCTAACCCCTGCAAGTGGAAAATACTGTAATTACATCAACTGATCATATTAAACAATGGAAAAAAATCAACTATCTGGGAAAAGTGTTTAAAACAAATGCATTCAAAGCTTTATGAAAGCACTGTCCTTGGCCTTCTTTAAAAGAGCAGGACAGGTCCGTGATTTCTGGAGATGAGCTGATATACAGTACAGCAAAGGAAATCCAGGTGCCTGTTGCAGAGACAGTTCAGTATTGAAAACAGACCTTAATGTCAGTGTCTCCTCCATTTTCCAAATGAACTTGACACCTCACTTCATTAATTGTGTCTCTGTGCTATGCCTAAATGTAAACATACCATGTACACCAAATTTAGTAAATATTTAAAACAGGACTTCTGTTTGTGTCTATCAAAGGCAAAACAATTTCACTGCTTATTGCTGGCATCAGTGATGCCTGCAACTATGCTGTATTAATTTTGGTAAATGACTTCACACTAACACTACTCACAATACCAAGACGCAAGCCAGGATGCTCTGAAAACTTGTTAAAGTGGTATGCTTACTATAAACATTATACTATTAATTTAACCTAAAACGTCAAATTAATTGTATTTCTTTGTTATTCTTTATACTTCATAACTCTATAATTAGAAATGAACACTCCTAACTGTAGTTTTTCTTTTTTGATGTGTTGTACTGAAAAATTCTAATATACAGTGGACTTTGGGTGAAGTACAGCCCCCTAAAAATTTTAATTCTATCAATAATAAAATCAGTTCTTTGGTACAGTCATTTCTACAAAACTAGCTCAGGAGGTCACATGTTGTGCAGACACCCAAGAGTGAGCATGTAAGAATCATTTTTACTTTATGAGGCAAAGAGAGCTGCAGGATGTCCTCAATGATGAGGAATACTACTAGATTTGAAATTACTGTTTATAAAAGTGACTACACTGAAAACAACACCTTCCAGAACATACCCCAAATGTATAAGGAAGGAACCTACCCTTGACTTTGCAACAATGTGTGCATCCACAATCTCCAATGGCTTACTTTACAGATGGCAGAAAACATTACTTAACTCTTTTAGGGCGGATGTCGACTTTTGTCGACAGGAGGGGTTGAAGGCTAATGTCGACAAAAGTCGACATCCAGGGATAGGGGGCGACAATCAGCTGTTAATGGCGACAAATCTCACTGTCACGTCACAGGCATTCCCTCTGTGCTTGGAGGAATGCTAGACTCGTTGACTCGGCAACTAAACCTTGCGTGTGCGTGAGTTGCGAAATGTAAACAAAGGCAAGATGGCACCGACATGTGAAAAGGCAGCGAAGCAAGTGCAGAAAAGAAAACACACGGCAGACGATGTTTTGCGCATTATCGCGGAGTCGGACTCTTAATTTTTCAGAATCGGATTTTATTGGCAGTGATCAGGAGATTGAGCAAGAGAGTGACAAGCAGGCATCAGCTGATCAGACACCAGCCGATGCCACGCCAGCGGATCTGCTGCCAGTTGAGTGCCTTCGCGCAGCCGATGCATCTACGGCAAGGTTCGCATGGGATAAATACACAGACATTGATCCGTTGAGAGCCGATCTGGCTACCGGAGTTTACAAGACGGCATGGCTTGCTGTTGGACACGACAGATTACCAGCTGCTGTACTTCAGGCTGCTCTCTCCTGATGCTGCTTTTCAGCTACTGTCAGACGAGACAAACAGGTAGGCAGAGATTTTTTTTGAATCGCGGGCTGCATTTGCATCGCATTCTCGTTTTTCATAGTGGAAACCCACAACGAAAGACGAGATGAAGCGCGCTGTGGCATTACAAATAGAGATGGGACAGAACTGGTGATATAACTTCAGGGAGCATTGGTCCAAACGTGTTTTGTCCCCTGGTGGCTTAGGTACGTGCTGCTGCAAAGTTTTATTCACTTCTGTAATAAACAGAAGCAAATCCCATGGGGTGAGCCAGGCTAAAATGCCATACATAAATTTCATAAAGTTTCAGAAGATGAAAAGAGGTGACAATACGGTTTTCATGCAGGCAGAAAACTTGGTGGCAGTGGCGTGGCACGATGGCAAATGGGTGACTTGTCTCTCTACAGTACACACTAACAATATATGTGAGAAAGTGCAGCAACAGACAATTGAAAAATAGGCACCAAAGCAACACGTATTGTAAGGAGTGCAATGTGGTAATGACTGAAATTGGCTGCTTTGAGCGAGATCAGGCTTTGCTGTGTAAAATGTATGTGATATGTATGTGAAATCATAGAGTATACAGGCTCATACAACATGCAAGACAGTAACATTTGTCAAAAGTAAATATTTTTTGTTGATTTGATATGTTAAACAATTGCTTTGTGTTCTTTTTTAAAAAATGTTAGTTTTTGGAAAAATATTCAGCCCTGGGAGAAAAGAAACAAAAAAAAAATTAGCCCTAAAAGAGAGCATCTTTGGAAGGAAAATTGAGAAAACTTGCGTAGACAAGAACAATGCGGAACTAAGAATAGCTGTTACTTTCACATTTGTAGGATTCAGGAATGGTCTGATTAACTGTGTTGGGTACGCACAAGCAGTTCAAAGCAGTTCGAAACTAGGCCTGGTAATTTCCAAGTCATGATCTTAGCATCTGTTTGAACAAAGCCAAAACAATTCCTGATACAGCATGTAAAAACATCAAAGTTTGTATCACCCCACATACAACATTCCATGTGAAAGAAACCACTAGATCACCTCACAGAAGTTAACTTGCTGTCCTTCATTAAATATTTGAGAAGTATACTATACAACAACAACTACAAAAAAAGCAGCACTTGGTCATTAATACATTTTCTTTTAGACAGTAAAATGGAATATAATCACATTTAAAATGATTGCACTCTTTGCTTAAAATTAAACTTTCACATGTGAACATCATCAGGCAGTGGAAATGCAGGGTCACCCTGTTCTGAATGAAAAAGTGAGTCCCAGTAAACTTCTGTAATGGAAATATCTTAGATATCTTCTTAGTTCTGGGCTAAGATTCAAAGCTATTAAACTGCAAAGCAGCAATGCCAACCGCTGTTCCATCATGTCTGCAGATTGCAGAAAAATTAAAAATTACACTTTCATGCACTGAGAAAGCTTTGATTTTTATGATGGTTCTAAGAACATGTTTAAAATGTATCTTAAAAATATATAAAAATTCACAGCCTAATCTTCAGAAGTCTCAACCAATAAAATGTTAATGCCTAAATATCTGTATAATAAATGTAAATTGAGCAATTTTATATTCTAACTAAAAGTAAGTATTCTCAACTTTTCTAGATTGTTAATTTAACCATTATTATGCACCACTACGTAAAAGCTGGGCTAAACCACACTAAGTATAAAGATCTAAAAAGCTCTACATCACAGTTTTCAAGACAGTGTAAGAAACTGAATTTCTGATCATCCTAAAAGGAGTCTAAAATAGAGTTTA
Organism: Erpetoichthys calabaricus; assembly: GCF_900747795.2. Classification (NCBI taxonomy): domain Eukaryota; kingdom Metazoa; phylum Chordata; class Cladistia; order Polypteriformes; family Polypteridae; genus Erpetoichthys; species Erpetoichthys calabaricus. The sequence goes on from NC_041394.2 coordinate 142,145,511, forward strand.
TGACATTACATTTGTAACATTTCATTTAGGTTTTTTTATTTTCACAACTAATATGGGATACCAGCCTTTAAATCCAACTCAGCTACTGTTAAGAATTGTATAATGTTCTATAGTTAAACTACATAAGCTATAGTCATTTTTTTAGATTTTAATTATAAAAATCAATCTTCCTTAAAGGAAAAAAATCAGGCATAATATGGGCCAATGTTGATTTGTTACTGCTAACACTCAAATTGTTTTTTAAAAAATGGTATAGATGAGTGATACTAACATTTTTCTTTGATGATATATCAATTCATGCATCCATCCATCCGCACCCATATTCACATAGTTCTAGAAAAAAAAATTAGTATGATGATGGGCTTTATTGGCACTTTTACAGACCATTCTATTATGATAAAGCTAGAAGCACTGCAATGGTAAGGTCCAAAACTTCAATTTTTAACAAAAAATTAGCACAAATCAGCAGGACAACAATCTTAGACATTATATGCTGTCATGGCCACAGGTTTATAAACACTGACAGTGTTACAGCTCCATAGTGGGAGCAACCAAGCACACAGCTTCAGTCTGTAGAGGGTCTGTCTGTAGCAGTGTTTCAGGAATTTTTCTGGCTCAGTGCGTGAATGCAGAGAGTATGCAATAGTATCTGATGTACTAATAATGATTTATAGCAGTGCATGCTTTTGGCACACATGGATGGCTATACCCTAAATGTATGGTTTTGTTATTTTAATATGCAAGGGGTCTTCCTTTTCACTGATCACTCTATCATGCGTGTAACCCTTTGCCATCATCAGCTGCATGGTTTGGGTAGGGCTTCCCTTATTTATTCCCTCTACCTGATTTCTCTGCTGCATGCAACCTACTATTTTATTAACCTGCTAAAGTTACAAACACTTAATAATTAAAAAATGAATGCTCATAAATGGCTATGAATTAGCAAATCTCAACAGCTAATATGTATGTTCCACAGCAGAATCCTAATAAAACCTTAAATGACACGCTTGTAAACTAAAAGTGTGTTGGACAATTTTTATTCTTCTGCCTCCTACTAATCTAATAAAATGATGTGGTTTGTGCCAAGTGTTAACTTTTGGTTTTCCACAAGGTTAGGGTTTATGGATTTAGCTAGAATTATTTTCTTCAGCAAGGCAGTACTGTACTAGCCTTGTTGGATTTGGTTTTGGTGATAAACGGACTACAAATAATGACTAAAAGAACATATTATGAGAGATACAAAGGAATGCTCATCAAATTTGTTTATTAAATTTAATAACAGATACCACTTTGTGAGATAGTCCATGACTATTCGTGGCTTCTTACAAAAACTGTCTTGTGTTATATTTCCTGCCTATAATTCAAAGTGATCACATAATAGGCAATAACGAAAAAAACTTACTTCTGTTAAGATTATAAGAGTAAACATAATTTTAGAATTAAAGATAATAAAAGTTATCACAATCACAATAGTGATTTTGCTAATAAATGAAATCAGATTTTTCACTGGTTCTTACTCAATCTATTATCTTCTATTGGCTCTAAGGAGGGGATAAATCCTTTTTTTTTTTTTTAAACACAACAAGAAGTTATAGTCTACACCAGCAATAGTAGGTATAAGGCAGAGAGTGAATGCTTACACACACCCATAGTGAACCTATTCAACAACTGTCACTGAACCCAAGATACAACTTTAGATGAAGGGCAAACCCGGAGTCCCTGCAAAACAAAAAAACTATGTTGCACTAACACAGCAGAAGACAGATGCCACAAACCAGTCATAAAAGAACTAGGGCTCAAGAACTGCAAGGCAGCAGTACAAACTAAACCCCTAGGATTTCCACAACTATAATAGCAAAAACAAGACTGTATAAAACATATGAGTGCCTTCTCATTCAATACTGAACAAAGACATTCCAAGAAAGCCATGTTATTTTCCAGCTTTAAGACTTCAACTTAATTTGCAGCAAACTTATCACAACAATTAAGAAATTCAATTTGAAGCAGGTATGCTTGAAAGTTTCATTCATTCCAATCCAAATGTGGCCCATACAGTGGTGTGAAAAACTATTTGCCCCCTTCCTGATTTCTTATTCTTTTGCATGTTTGTCACACAAAATGTTTCTGATCATCAAACACATTTAACCATTAGTCAAATATAACACAAGTAAACACAAAATGCAGTTTGTAAATGGTGGTTTTTATTATTTAGGGGGAAAAAAAAATCCTGTGTGAAAAAGTAATTGCCCCCTGAACCTAATAACTGGTTGGGCCACCCTTAGCAGCAATAACTGCAATCAAACGTTTGCGATAACTTGCAATGAGTCTTTTACAGCGCTCTGGAGGAATTCTGGCCCACTCATCTTTGCAAAATTGTTGTAATTCAGCTTTATTTGAGGGTTTTCTAGCATGAACCGCCTTTTTAAGGTCATGCCATAGCATCTCAATTGGATTCAGGTCAGGACTTTGACTAGGCCACTCCAAAGTCTTCATTTTGTTTTTCTTCAGCCATTCAGAGGTGGATTTGCTGGTGTGTTTTGGGTCATTGTCCTGTTGCAGCACCCAAGATCGCTTCAGCTTGAGTTGACGAACAGATGGCCGGACATTCTCCTTCAGGATTTTTTGGTAGACAGTAGAATTCATGGTTCCATCTATCACAGCAAGCCTTACAGGTCCTGAAGCAGCAAAACAACCCCAGACCATCACACTACCACCACCATATTTTACTGTTGGTATGATGTTCTTTTTCTGAAATGCTGTGTTCCTTTTACGCCAGATGTAACGGGACATTTGCTTTCCAAAAAGTTCAACTTTTGACTCATCAGTCCACAAGGTATTTTCCCAAAAGTCTTGGCAATCATTGAGATGTTTCTTAGCAAAATTGAGACGAGCCCTAATGTTCTTTTTGCTTAACAGTGGTTTGCGTCTTGGAAATCTGCCATGCAGGCCGTTTTTGCCCAGTCTCTTTCTTATGGTGGAGTCGTGAACACTGACCTTAATTGAGGCAAGTGAGGCCTGCAGTTCTTTAGACGTTGTCCTGGGGTCTTTTGTGACCTCTCGGATGAGTCGTCTCTGCGCTCTTGGGGTAATTTTGGTCGGCCAGCCACTCCTGGGAAGGTTCACCACGGTTCCATGTTTTTGCCATTTGTGGATAATGGCTCTCACTGTGGTTCGCTGGAGTCCCAAAGCTTTAGAAATGGCTTTATAACCTTTACCAGACTGATAGATCTCAATTACTTCTGTTCTCATTTGTTCCTGAATTTCTTTGGATCTTGGCATGATGTCTAGCTTTTGAGGTGCTTTTGGTCTACTTCTCTGTGTCAGGCAGCTCCTATTTAAGTGATTTCTTGATGTGGCAGTAATCAGGCCTGGGGGTGGCTACGGAAATTGAACTCAGGTGTGATACACCACAGTTAGGTTATTTTTTAACAAGGTGTGATACACCACAGTTAGGTTATTTTTTAACAAGGGGGCAATTACTTTTTCACACAGGGCCATGTAGATTTGGATTTTCTTTCTCCCTAAATAATAAAAACCATCATTTAAAAACTGCATTTTGTGTTTACTTGTGTTATATTTGACTAATGGTTAAATGTGTTTGATGATCAGAAACATTTTGTGTGACAAACATGCAAAAGAATAAGAAATCAGGAAGGGGGCAAATAGTTTTTCACACCACTGTATATAGAGTGGGGCTGATCTGAACTGTTCGAGTAACTCTACAGATTTACAAGAAAACATCTCTGCATATTCATGTTTTAAAACTGGTTAGTCACAACTAAACGCTACGCCATCTGAGTAAAGCACATTAAAACAGCATTTTTTAAAAATCTGTCATTTTGGCAGCCGGATTATTTATTGTTTATGAATTAAAAGAAGAAAATAATGAACATGCAATGGAAATCCAATAAATTACTCAAATTACTGCTAATTATTTGAAGCCAGCAATGGGTGGGGCACCAGGGTGATCTCCGCCTGATTACAGCTCACACCACTAAATAAGACTTCATGTGGAGCCAAATGTGGGGCCTACCCATCATATCTATTCTAATACCCACCTGCCCTTTTTAAATCTATTTATCTGGTTCAAGGTTGTAGGGAGCTAATACCTACACCTGTAGCACTGCCACAAAATGGGAAACAAATCTTAAAGGAGCCCATCCCAGGCAATACAAATGCCAACACGCAAACAAACCCAATCACAATTGACCGATTTATTGTTGTGTAAGGAAAACCATCATACCCAGAGGAAAATTCCTGCTATAGAGGGGAGAAAATGCAAATTTCAAACAGGCTGATCCTGGCCCAAGATTCAAACACAGAACACTGGATTTGTTACATAGCAGCGCTACTCACTGTGCCACCTCTTCAACAACTAGGGGGCTTCGCTCGCCAACCCCTGGTGTTGTGAAATTACAAAGAGCGTGATGTATGAATGAGATATAGCATAGTGTGAAGGTGTAGATGATGCATATAGGAAGCAAATAAAGTTGTCCATGTCCAAAAACGGGCTCAGAGAGGTAGATGCCAACCTTGTCCATGGTTTGTCCTTGTGATTTGTTGATGGTCATGGCAAAGGCAGGTTTAATGGGGAACTGTCTCCGTTTAAGTGTAAAAGGTAATTCTAGGTCAGAACTTGTAAGGTCAATTGTAGGAATTAGAACAGTATTGTTAGCATGTGATCCTGTAAGAAGTTTTGCTTCAATAACATTGTGTGTCATGGTGTTGACGACTAAACGTGTACCATTGCATAAACCCTGTTTAGTGTTAAGGTTTCTTAATAGCATGCTTATTGTTCCGTTTTTAAGGCTAAGATTGTGTTGTGGTAATCTGGCTGGGTTAATAGTGTTCAAATATTCTAAGGGGAAATTAAGATGGTCATTGTCGTCATTAGAGTCAACTTTGTCAGAGCTTAGAAAGAGCTGTGCCTCTCCAGGAAGTAATGAAATGACCCAGTTATTAATGTGATCAACATTAATATTCTTTGGACATAATATAGTTCGTTGTCTTAAAAGGGGTATTTGGTGTAATGAGATTGCTGTTCCAAATATCTCCGTAACTAAGTCGTCGCAGATAAAGGGTTGAGGAATTGTAATAATATCTGGGTGAAGTCCATCTGTATTGGTGAGTGTACCATCTCCCAGTTGTAATAACCAATTGTTATATTCGGGATCTGGACATTGCATGTTTTGTACCAACTGTATCTTTTGAAAGCAATGCCAATTATCTGCGTATTTTAAGGTGGATTGAAGAATAGCCGAGCGCATGGCATGTGGAACAATAGCTAAGCACTGTCTAAAATCTCCTCCTAATAAAAGTACCTTTCCTGCAAAGGGAATATTATTATTCATCAACGTTTGTAGAAGTTTATCAATGGTGTTGAGTAAGTTACTGGATGCCAATAGATGCAAAAGCAAATGAACTATTGTAGGATGTAATGCAGTTCATAAAGTTTTTACTTTCAGGTACTTCGTTAGTTAGAAGCTTCTGTAGATATGCAGGATATGAATGTAAAGGAGGCAGTCTAATTTGACCCTTTTGACAACAACGTGTAAATTCATTACTTGTATTGCCAGTTGTTTCTTCAGGGAAGTTAAGTGAATGACAATGATTGCAAGTGACATTCATTAAGCCCAATGAATTTTCATGAATAGTGGACTCATTATTGAATGCGTTGTCAGCTAACTGGCGCAATCGTTTAGCAGGTGTCTGTCGTTGATGTCCTTGACGTGTATCTTTTGTCTGTGCCGTTTGAGAGGCGCGTCGTTGAATGTGCAGGATTTGGGACGTGCTATTCTGGAGCTGTAATCGATTTGCCTGTGCTGTGTGAGAAGCCCGTTGCAGTTTACGCCGTTCATTGTTTGTATTGAGCCTTGCCTGTTTTTGTATGTCGGTTAGTCGAGGTTTGTCTTTTTGGAGCCTTGCCTGCTTGTTTTCCGGCATTTCAGTTGCGCGTTGTAGACGTCTGCGTTTATTTATTTTGTCCCTTCGCTGCCGTTTTTGTATCTCTGAGACTCGAGGTGTTTCGTTTTGAACCGTTGCCTGTTTCGATGCAGCACTTTGAGACGCGTGCTGCATGCGTCTACGTTCATTGTGTCTGTCCATCTGCGCTCGTTTCTGTAACTGTGTTAGTTGAGCTTTGCGTTTTTGGAGCCGAGACATTTTTTCTTCCGGGGTTTCAGAAGCTCGTTGTATTGTTTTTTTTCACGCGGGTTCGTGTGTTTGGTCCCGTCACTCGAGCCGTATCGTTTTGTACCCGTGATCGTGAATTCATGACTTGTTTGTTCTTCAGCGTTAGAAATATGGATAAGTAATAAGGAGGATCGCAATGACTGTTAATATGGAGCCTTTTCTGTGGTTGAACGGTTAATAGTGCATCAGTGTAATGAGATCGACCTATGCTGCATAATTTGAACGTGTTCAGATGACGTATGTTTAATACGGACGGTTCGTTCAGTAAAGGGGCTTTGTGTCTCATTTCCTATTTATGTTAGTGTGGTCGTGGGTCCGAATCCTCCTTTTTGTGTATGTTTCGTGTGCTATGTCCGTAGTCTGTCCCGTTTCGTGTCCAATGGGTTTGTGTGGCGCTCGCGTCTGACTTCTTTTTTTTTTTTGTGTGCTAGGGGCGCGTTGCCTTTTTTTATCTCTGTTAGTGGAGGGGGTGTTTGTGTGTCGTGGGTCTGAATCCTCTTCTTTGTGTGCGTACCGTTTCGTGTGCTATGTGGCGCTTGCGTCTGACTCCTTTCTTTTTGGTGTTCTAGGGGTGCGTCGCCTCATTTCTTATTTCAGTTACTGGAGGGGGGCTTTGTGTGTCGTGGGTCTCAATCCTCTTCTTTGTGTGTGTTCCGTTTCGTGTGCCATGGGCTTCGTGCGGCGCTGTGTGCAAGGCCGGCGTCTGACTCCTTTTTTCTGTGTGCTATGGGAGCCTCATTTCTTATTTTACGTTGCTTTCCATTCGGTTGCCGTTGCTTGGAAGGGGGGGTTTTGTGGGGGCGCCTGCGCAGTACGTCTTTTGCGTCCACGGCCCATGGCCGGATGTCCCTGCGTCCATCCGGTTTACCATTCTCGGTTAGTAATGTGGATATGCCCTGAATTAAACTGTTGTTGATTTAAATGTGTAGGGTTTTTTTTTTTGTGGCTCACCTCTAAAAACCACAACACTCTAACTTGTGGCCAATAAACTCCACTTTAAACAGTTTGACAACATAGGGCAGTAATATGTGTTGTCAGCACCATTCTAAATGCTCCAAAACTACCCAGTCATGTCATTCTAGAATTTAAAAAGCATGACGGTGATTCTAAGAAAGATTACCAAAGGCTGAACATAACGTGTTAACTGTATGTTTAAAGTCACAATAAGGCAATTACATAAGAGATCCTGAGCAGTAGCCCTGGCTAATGTGAACATAATTATTCAAAAATAAATGTGTGAGTGCTGCCTGAAAGCTTCCCTCAAACAAAATCACTTAATCACATGATATAAAGCTGTTATAATGGAACATTCTTAGTTTGAAAGAAAAATGGTAGGAACTTTTAATCTCCCCATCATGTTTCATCTTTCCATCTTATACATAAAACCTTTGACATTTCCCAGAAACAGGTAACACAAAGGAATGACAGTACAAAAGTTGCATATACTCTGTTTTAATACAATGCACTTATTTAGCTGATGTTTTTAATCAAAAATGTATACAACATACTCAACATGTATAAACATAACATTCTCAAACTTCTTTAATCTAATTCTGGGTCACAAGAACAGCAGCCTTACCCATCTAAACTGGGCACAAGGCAGGAAACAGTCCTGGACAATAACTGGCATAGCAGCAATCTAAGTGATTTACTTAACGGCTACAAATTACGTCTGTGGCAAGAACTGAAACAACATGTCTGTGATTTAGAATCTAATATGTTAGACATATTGTGACTGATTCTTAAATATTTCAATAAAACAATAATAAAGGAAAGTGTAGGGTTATGTTCAATCTTTCATATCAGATTCTGGCAATAAATGGAATTGCTTCAATGTTGTTTCATCTAAAGGGGACATTAACAAACAATTAATTTGAGTAGTCTAAACTTTTAAGTACAATCAGAATTAACTAACAGCTTTCCATAATCACTACTTTTTCTAGAGCCCGGAGTCATCCCAGTCATTTGGTACCAGTCCATTACAGGGCACACTCATTCACTCATAAAAATGCCAATTTTAACCAATTAACCTAATTCATATTTCTTTGTAATGTGGGACGAAAAACAAAACACTGGAGAAAACTTCATAGACTTGGAGAGAATATGCAAACTCAACTCATACTGTGACTAGGCTGAGATCTGAATTATTGATTCTGAAGTTATTAAGTAGGTAAAACTAAACTTTTGCTGGAATATAATGATAGACATTTCTTTTACTTTTAACTGTAATAATCTGACTTTGTAAATGCTAATGTAGGTTACAACACTTGCATCAGGCAGTAAGAACATGGGAAGAAATAAAAGGGAAAATAGACAACATTTTTTAAAGTGACAGAACAAGCTTTTCTGGGATGCAGGTAGTCGAAGTCTTATTCAGCAGCTTCAGGTGAGGTAGAAACCCAAATGGAAAAAAGCACACTGCTAACATGAAAATACTAGACATTAAGCCCATTACAATAACGGCCGCTAGAACAGTAGTCCATAAACATTAGTAGGAACAGTCTATATTAAATGGCAAGGGACCTTTTACCTCATTAAATTTTTCCCGTAAAATGCCTGTAATTTTCTCTGACAGTAATACTGGCTTTGCTGTCCGTAATATGCGTTTAATTTTCTGTCACAACAGTGGGCAATCAGCAGATTCTCCCCAGCAACTGATGTAATGTGCATGAAAATAAATCTACTTTTAAAAGTCATCATATTGTAATATCATGAAAATTCGTATATTTAGGAAAACTCCTTCAACAACTGACACTTTACACTTTACCGGGCCAAGCTTCTTAATCGCAAATCTGACATCCTCAGAGTGAACACATGCACAACAATGGGGAAGCTGGTCTCCGCATCTCAGTACCCGATTGGATTTTTCGTGTTTTATGTTTTAGGTCTTACCTCATTTACTGAAATCCGATTGGATCTGCCGCGCAATATTTTATAGGTCCCGCCCTCTCTGTCTTGTGTGACATGTCTGGCGGCCTTTAAAGCATCTGCTTTGAATTATCGCACCGTGCCCCACGCATGTGCACTTCACCAGAAGACACACAAATGGACACTGGACGCACACAGGGGTTTTATTAAAGAGGATTCAGATCATGTCCATCTGCTTACACAACAATATTTTCTGTAGTGGAACAAGTCCATAAGGCCAGATCATGATATCTCTAGAAGGTATTCATTTAACTGCAACTCCCCCACTTGCTAGCCAGTCATATGTTGGGCTTCGGACAACACAGGAATATCTGCAACTCTTTCATACAAAAGAAAACTAGGCTGCAGCTTAAAGGACCAAAGTTACCAGAATTGAAAGTTGAAAACACCATTAAAACCTTCCCCTTCAAATTGTCATACATACCTACTATTTCATGTATGTTTACAAAAAGCATTCAAATGCAAGGACATGTCAAAAAAGTAAAATTAAGTAAAAGGATAATTTTGTTTGTAAATGTTATTTACTTGCAGAAACTTAGTAAAACTCCGCTTTTTATGAAGGTATTCTCACTAGAAAAGCCTGTCTTCAGTTTCAATCTAACTTCATAAGCTATGTCAACTACTGTAATAAAACAAACCAGCAGTAACTAGGAAAAACAGACACGGATACTGTTACCTAAAATAATTACTTTCTGATAAAAGAAATCATTTTTAGATTTATGTTTTTGCAGACATTTTGGAGCAATAAAATTGATAACATCCTTTACTTTATTTCCACAGCTAAGCTCCAACCTATACTCTACACTGGAAATTCCCATTTTAATTTAACTGTATTTACATGTTAAGTATGGCAAAGATAGACCACAGTTTACCATTTTCTTTCCACTTTTTTTGGTGTTGACAATAGATATACAGTTACAAAAAAATACAAATCACTTGTCACAAAAAGCTTAATACAAGAGGAAGCAACACAACAAGAATGTTTTAACTTTTGCATATAGCCAAAGGCTTATTTGAAGTTTGTACAATTCCTATAAGGACTTGGGGCAAAGACTTACTGAAGATGAATTAACATCTGACAACAGCTGATAAGCATTCATTTTATTATCTTCTGCCAATTTATTTATGATGTGTCTTAGGTCTATGTTGTACTAGCTGATGAATTATTTGGAGTCTGCCATGTGTTCATACCACTTGTTCACAGAAAATAGTTGTAAAAGTCAGGTTATAACCTGCATTGAAGTGTAGAGTGGAAAATGATATAGACTTTAAATTTCAAAGCCTGATGGAAGGCTAGGAAAGTAGGGGATGTGGCATATTAGGAGCTTGTAATATATTGGTAAAATTAAGTGTGAGTATAGAAGCTTTATTTTGTCTTATTAAGCATTAAGGATGCAAAGCCCTTATACTGAAGTATGTGATACTGAGTTTACAGACATTATGTCCCACTTAAGCCACCTTAGTCCACTCCAAAGTTACTGTAGTTTAGTACGACACATTGCACAGAGATAAATAACCACTTTACTGATGCTTTAGAAGCATTATTAAGACCAAATGAAGCCTTTGGTATTGTCTTGTTACATAATACTATGTGACTAATAGATGCATTATAAATTAAAGTGTTACTATAAAGTACTGGAATAAAAATTAATCACTCGCTTGCCCCACCTTCCCCCCAAAGCACTGGTCTAACTTACCCTGAAAAAACACTGAATTACTATTAGTATAATACTCCTTGTGCCTATTTGGCCTCTAATTTTGCCAAGATTACTTACATTTATAGCCTTTGTGTAATTTTTGTTTTTTTTCCCCATAACTCTTTTGTTTACATTATTCACACAATACCATAGAAATGTATTAAATAAAATGACTGCCTACTGCTGGGACAAGCTCCAGCCAATCCTCCAGTAATGTGGTCCATCTACAAATATTGAATAGTTTGTGTCTTGATTCTTTTTTTACATTTTTTGTTGAGGTTATCGTCTGCAAGTATAGAGCAAAGTTTTTTCTTATCACTGTAGCGGTCTGGTGGCTCTCAGATTAACATTGTTGAAGGGCCAGTGATATATTTTTTGGTGGGGATTCCAGGAACATGCCCAGCCTTGGCCTGACTCACTCACAGACACACAAAATCCAATAATTAAAATAAATAAATGAATAAAATATTAAATGGAAAGTAAATATAGACAACAAATAATCAGATAACCCTCTCCTTCTGCTACGGCGATAACAAATACAACACACAATAATAAACACCTAACAAACACCCACGACGATGTCCATGAATCAATTCCATATAACAGATGCAAATAAAGCTCGGTGGCAGGATCCTGTAAACTGCAGAGGTGAATATAAAGTTTGTCCTACCATTTCTGAAGCATTTCAGGATAAGATGTATGGGAGCACTCCCTCCAGCGAAGACGATGTAGACGGGAACGAGACAAAACTTGTATCCAATCAAGACAGTAATACAGGACAACCACGTAATATCCACACAGGAAAAACAGTGACAGCCCTGACAAACAAACAACAGTGCTCCTTTCTCTGTTTAGCCAGCTCACTTTTAAAGTTCCCGCCGGCCCTTCTTGTTCCCAGCAGTCCCTGCGCCCGTTGTAGTTGTCCAATCAGGGCACTACCCTCAGGGCAGCTGGAAAATTGAGGCCTTTAGTTGTAACACTGCTACACCATAAACACATACACAACACTTCTCTTAAAAAGGAAAACTACTATTCCAAAACATGTACTATTTAAAAGAAACAAATTTAACACAATTTCTCAGAAAATGTTTTCTACTCATAATTCAGCTTAGATATTATCATGTACCCTTTGTATAGCAATTCAAAAGACTACAGCTTGTTTAATAAATTTTGGTTTTAAATAAGTCAAACCACAGACAAGAAAAGCTAAATAATTACATGGTTTATAAAGAGAAAAAAATGTATTTTATCAAGATAGATGTTAGATCTAGTAAAAAGAAATGGGAAATGCCTCATTATTGTCCTTTCCCACTCACTTTAATTGTATGTCCCAAATTAATGGTAAGTCACAAAAGGAATTAGATGATCTTGCAATTTTCCTAAATTTCTATGACTTATTTATTTATTTATTTATTTTTTTTAAAACATGAACTTAACACACGGGGAAAAAAGTTGATTACAACTGTAAGGTTTATTTGAAATCCATACATAAATTCAAGGTATCTTTTCAAATTTCGTTTGTGAACTAGAGTTGCCTTTTTCAGACAGCAGTGTTGCTGAACACAGCCTAAGTTCTTGGATGGCCAAGAATTTAATCATTTCAGGATTGCCTGTCTTTATCAGTCAAGAGCTGAGACAAAGTAGCATCTTATGTGAAGTCATCTTACTTCCTTTGTGTAGTGTCACCACCACGATACAGTATGTGGTATCACTTCCCTGATACCAGCCTTCTTAGGCTAGTTGCTCAAACACTGTTCATTACCTTGATTTTTTTTTTTCTCCCACCTACCACTTCCTTTTTTTTTTTCCTTCCACTATATCAAACATCCACACTATGGGATCAAATAAGTCCAAAGTGCAAATCATCTCTTAACTCTATTTATAGAAGTCACAGCACAAAGAAAACAATATATACTCTAAATATTGGTAATGCTTGAATAACAAGGAATATTTTTATTTTCATAAATCTCATCAAGAATGTTCAAAGTATAAACACAACAGGCCTTTGACAAGTCGTTAGTTCGTGGCTGATATTTCATAACTCCAACCTGTAAACAACCCACTGGAGACCTAGAAATTACAATTTGCTCTTCAGAAGGTCAAATAAAAAATATTTGATTTGTCTGATCAAGCACTGTAAGCATATTGCATCTTGATAAAGAACTGGTTTGCCAACTGCAAGCTTATTTGAAACCAAACAAGTTCATTTGAATTGCAAAATGTTGCTTGTGGACCCTTTCCCCCCATGTGAAATATACAAATTTACAGAAACACGGTATGTCTAATTTGTTGATTTACTGCCTGGGGAGAGTGTCAATAGATCAACTTCTAAAAATTTGAACTAATTCTTTCCATTAAAAAATAAAGTTAAATATTAGATGAGAATATAATTTTTTTTATAATCAGGTTAGACCATACACAATCAGGAATGCAAAAAATATATTCTGCATCTGTATTATATACAGGAACCACAGTTTTCAGATAATAATCTAAGTCTCTAACAGCATATTGTGATACACCATCCAAATAGTTTAGTTGTATCAGGATTGATTCGGTTTAATCTATACTGAATTCAAAGTTACCGCATGCCACTGAATCCCACAAACCATGAAATACAGTAAATTAGATCATTAGAGATGCAATGATCATGATTGTTAGGCCAGTTTCTCTGCAGAAGTTCATCTTATTTCACATCTGTTTTCTATAATCCACAGCAATTGTGTTAATGACTCAATTCTTGATAATAAAAGTTCTGTATTTTAATAAGGATTTTAAAAAAATATTTAAAATCTTTTGATTAGTCTTTGAATATCAAGTTGTAAGCAAGAGATGTTAGGTTTTCCAAACGCTGATGTGACAAGTCTAATAGTCTAAATATTTATTGAACAGTTAAATGAACGATGATTGCACACATCAAGCAATCTATTTTCTCAACTTGCATTCATCCAGTACAGTACTGTCGTGCTGCCTTTTGTGAACTAACCTCCAGTCAGTGGACTTTATTCTCTTCTTTTCCTAGCTTTACAGAAAGTAAGGACCACCTCTTTCAGTATGCAAAACTTATTTTTCCTGTAAGGAATTATAAAATCAAATCCAAAACAGACTGCATTGATAAGTAATAACAGTCGTCAAAAACAAGCAACAAAACTCCTCCTCAAGATGCCTTCATTCAAGTACTATTGCTTAATAAAGTTTAATAAACTTGCCTTTCTACAAATTGTCTGCTTCACTTATTCTTCTTGTTAATACACAAGAGTGGTACAAAAACAACTTATAGTATTCATGTTTTCTCTGATAAGACATTGTTGTCGCTAGGAAACGACCTCACTTATTCTCCAGTGTTAATGAAAACATTAAAGATGCTCAGCAACTGCAGTGAGAAGTTTGTTTCACTTACCATCCCCACTATTAGTGAACATGTAGGAGGCATTCTATAATGGCAGCATGCTGTTAACTTCACTTAACCATTTTACTTTAGTAAAAAGGAAATAGTAAAAGGAAGCTGCTTCCATTTTATCATCAAGCTGACAACTGCTGAAAAGAAGGTTGAAATAAACGTGGCCGAAAAATCAAGATGTCACCTGCCATAAACCTTTGCTCTCTTAAACGTGTAAGACATTGCACATTCTAAAGGTGGATGTAATTGTTTAAACATATACTTAACTTGCTCATAAACAGATCAGTAAAGAGCTAGAAAAAACTTGGGCTTAATCCACACAAAAACAAACACATTTGAAAACCGTGTTTTCATTTTAAAGGTTTTTTGTCCAAAATAACATTTTAGGATACCTTTCTAAAAAGTTTGCCATTAATACTGAAATGCCAAAGAATTCAGGAATCTTGCCTATTGGTCATGCATAGATTAGCAGCCAAGGAAATTGTTTATTTACAGAATAAACATGAAGTAAATTGAAATACAGAAAGAATTTTGAAAAAACAAAAATGGACTTCGTCCTCTGCATAGATGAGGAGGTTCAACTTCTTTGAAATGATACAAATTAAAATAACAGTGCCTAAGCCTTGGAAAATATATAATAGGAGTCCTGATAAAATGAATACAGGAAACTATTTGAATGTTTCAAGGTGCAGCACCTATTAGCTGATGCAAGGAAGTAGTGAAAGGTCAATCTCCACTGTAAAAATGAGATCACAAATGGAATTAGCAGAACAAACTGAAGTTGGTGCCTGATCACGACAATATTATGCCAGAGTTTATCCATTGGCACTGATACACAAGACCCAGCGATTCCAAATTTTCTCATTTCAAAGAGCATTTTCAAAACAATATGTTTTTAGTATTCAGAAATGCTGTAGTGTGAACAGAGGGTCAAGGGATGTGTTTTCAAAATTACCCATAGTGTACCCATGTTAATTATGCTGAAAAAACAGTTGTAAGATCATTTTTATATACAGATTTTTTTAGGTCTAGTACTTTTAGATATTTTGTGGGTATTGTAAATACTGAACTTCATTATTTTACAATTCTGCCATATACAGTACATCATGTCCTGTCATTCAATACATAAGGTGACACTGATTAAAAATGATAAGCATTTCAGATACTATTCATAACAAATGAAAGCACAATTTCCTCACTGGCTATATAACACTGATGGAGAAATTAGCGGTTGCAAATAAGGATGACATAGCTGGTCTTATATTTACCAATGATCAGGTTGCAAAATATACACATTTTCCTGGGTGTTAATGCTGGTCTATAATTGATGAAAGGGGTCACTTGCACAGAGGTTGCATTACATGGCAGTGATTAGAGAAGCTCCAATCAATCAGCTGCTGATCTAAAATTGTCTGATCACAAAAAACTTTTTTTTTTTTATCTTCTGCTTTTCTAAGCTTCACAATAATAAGTACAATAATCCCTCCTCCATCGCGGGGGTTGCGTTCCAGAGCCACCCGCGAAATAGGAAAATCCGCGAAGTAGAAACCATATGTTTATATGGTTATTTTTATATTGTCATGCTTGGGTCACAGATTTGCGCAGAAACACAGGAGGTTGTAGAGAGACAGGAACGTTATTCAAACACTGCAAACAAACATTTGTCTCTTTTTCAAAAGTTTAAACTGTGCTCCATGACAAGACAGAGATGACAGTTCTGTCTCACAATTAAAAGAATGCAAACATATCTTTCTCTTCAAAGGAGTGTGCGTCAGGAGCAGAGACTGTCATAAAGACACAGAAAGCAAACAAATCAATAGGGCTGTTTGCTTTTAAGTATGCAAAGCACCGCCGGTACAAAGCTGCTGAAGGCGGCAGCTCACACCCCCTCCGTCAGGAGCAGGGAGAGAGAGAGAGACAGAGAGAGAGAGAGATAGAGAGAGACAGAGAAAAACAAACATGCAAAAATCAATACGTGCCCTTCGAGCTTTTAAGTATGCGAAGCACTGTGCAGCATGTCGCTTCACTAAGCAGCTGCACAGAAGGTAGCACGTGAAGATAATCTTTCAGCATTTTTAGACGAGCGTCCGTATCGTCTAGGTGTGCGAACAGCCCCCCTGCTCACACCCCCTACGTCAGGATCAGAGAAAGCGCAAGAGAGAGAAAGAGAAAAGTAAGTTGGGTAGCTTCTCAGCCATCTGCCAATAGCGTCCCTTGTATGAAATCAACTGGGCAAACCAACTGAGGAAGCATGTACCAGAAATTAAAAGACCCATTGTCCTCAGAAATCCGCGAACCAGCAAAAAATCCGCGATATATATTTAAATATGCTTACATATAAAATCCGCGATAGAGTGAAGCCGCGAAAGGTGAAGCGCGATATAGCGAGGGATCACTGTACTGGACTCACACTAGGCATGTCTGGTCTGTACCGTACCCAAGCGCGATTGTCCCCCAACCTCCTTACTCTTCCACTGGCCTGCACTCAAATTGCACTTAACTTTCTGGGCTTGGGCAAGCATTCGTCATGACCAAACGACTTTGTGTAAAGCCAAAGCAAGATCAAAACATGGTGTGCATGTTAAAATGATTTCACTTATTTTGTGATTATTTTGGAGTCGTGTAGGGCAGGATAACTAGCCTCTTACAGATTTACTGAGTGTTATTCGTGCTACATGTCCGAGATTTCTACAGTGACAAATGATGTTAAGGTAGGAATTTGCAGCTTTACTTGCTATCAACAATCCAGGTTCATGTGTAAGGTGAGAATAAAAACCTGTTTTTAACTCAAAAGATATTGAACAAAATGAGAATTGCACTAACTGACTTGTCGCATCATTGACATCATGTCTGTTTTCTGTTCTTGGGAATGTTTAGCGATTACACTGTTCCAGAATACTACTGAACCAAGCTCGGGTCCACCTCTTCCAAGGGGACCAGGGCATGGTACGGTTGGCCCAGCATGGAGCAATCACACTAGTCAAACAAGCCAGACTTTGCGTGGTTACATGTGAACAAATGTGCTCATGCATGGAATTATTTGACAGTGTGAGTACAGTAATCCCTCCTCCATCGCGGGGGTTGCGTTCCACAGCCACCCGTGAAACAAGAAAATCCGCGAAGTAGAAACCATATGTTTATATGGTTATTTTTATATTGTCATGCTTGGGTCACAGATTTGCGCAGAAACACAGGAGGTTGTAGAGAGACAGGAACGTTATTCAAACACTGCAAACAAACATTTGTCTCTTTTTCAAAAGTTTAAACTGTGCTCCATGACAAGACAGAGATGACAGTTCAGTCTCACAATTAAAAGAATGCAAACATATCTTCCTCTTCAAAGGAGCAAACAAATCAATAGGGCTGTTTGCTTTTAAGTACGCGAAGCACTGCGGCACAAAGCTGTTGAAGGCGGCAGCTCACACCCCCTCCGTCAGGAGCAGACAAAGAGAGAAAGAGAGAGAGAGAGAGAGAGAGAGAGAGAGAGAGAGAGAGAGAGAGAGAGAGAGAGAGAGTTTGTTTTTCAAGCAAAAATCAATACGTGCCCTTCGAGCTTTTAAGTATGCGAAGCACCGTGCATGTCGTTTCAGGAAGCAGCTGCACAAAAGATAGAAACGTGAAGATAATCTTTCAGCATTTTTAGACGAGCGTCCGTATCGTCTAGGTGTGCGAACAGCCCCCCTGCTCAATCCCCCTACGTCAGGATCAGAGTAAGTCAGCGCAAGAGAAAGAGAAAAGTAAGCCGGGTAGCTTCTCAGCCATCTGCCAATAGCGTCCCTTGTATGAAATCAACTGGGAAAACCAACTGAGGAAGCATGTACCAGAAATTAAAAGACCCATTGTCCGCAGAAACCCGCGAAGCAGCGAAAAATCCGCGATATATATTTAAATATGCTTACATATAAAATCCATGATGGAGTGAAGCCGCGAAAGGCGAAGCGCGATATAGCGAGGGATTACTGTACACCCAAAGTTATATTGCTCCTTTATGCGAGATATTAATGGTAGTTAAGCTAGCACATGGGTTTCTTGTTTTTGCAAACTTCTGATAAACAGACAACAGTAGGACAGGTTTTACCTGAGAGAGAGAGGGTGAGCAAGAGTGAGAGAGAGAGAGAGAGAGAGAAGATTGGAATATTAGCCTTTAAATTTCAGATAGTGGAACAATAAACTGAGAAAAACAAATCGGAGGAGTCACTCAGTGTAATTAAGCATACGGCAAGAAGAGCTACTTTAATGAATTCAGACCTTTTTGTCCTTTAATAAATAAAATAGACATTGCTTGTCTAAAACTGGATGATGAGTGAGCTTGTGTTAAGTACTGCAGCTTATTTAATCAGAAAAAGAAAACTAAAGATTTTAAATTTCTGCTTAGTAAACAATAGGCTTGTTCGCTTAAAATCAAAACTTGTCTACTTGAATTTTAAACTTGGTGAGCATGTTAGACTTGTACCTTCTCAATAAACATCTTATGAACATTTGACAGATTTGCAGTTTTTTTAATGGTTTGTACTGAGTTTATTATTTTTATGTGTCGTACAATTTACATTTTCGTAAAAAGTAAATACTACATAATTAAAATGGTAATCCATATTTATAATTATAAGTCAGGAAATAAGAATGTCTGCCTGTTTAATGAAAAAAAAAACACAAAAACACCTTTATAAATATAGTAAATGGATATTTAACAGCAAAAATGTTGTAGTGCAATTAATAACTAAAAATGTTTGAAAACTAAGTGTATGTATATTTACGTTTAAGAAGTGTTTAACTTCTAATATCAGTTAATTTAATTAATGCATAGATACTGTAGCTAGATAGATGCACTATATTACAGTAACATGAAATTAGTGATTAGTATCATCCCTAGCAGTAATAATTGTCAAAGACTTTTTCCCTCAGCTGGCATAATCCAGAATCACTGACTCTTCAGAGGTCGATACCATATTTTGCTCTATTTTGTTGGTCTTGAGGACGGCTTCATGTGCTATGTTGACCTTCAGATCAAATGCTTTTTAATTGAGTTTTATATCTGGTGTAGACACCATTTCAGTCCAACCACAGTAAAGGCACATGATCCGAGTCTGTGGATCCTGTTTGAAAGTTTAAGAGTGACTTCTCTCTCATATGATCTAGCAGATTTTGCAAAGGAAGATACTGGTATTTCTTCCAGTTCCTCAAGGTGTCTCATGCACACTGCCCATGTTTAAGATCGTACGATTTGGGAAGAATCTCACAATAAACAATCTTGATTGCAGTCCTATAGGCATATTCTTCAAAACTCACAATTATATTTAAGAAAGATACACTGGAGATTTCCCAGTTGAAGTAAACTTAAGAAAACAAAAACATTCTTTTCATTGATGCATTTAACAGGAAGATAAAGTGCAGTGATCACCTTAATTTAATGCAAATAGGATAATGCTTCTGCATTCAATTCTCATTTATTTAATAAATACCTTTTATAAAAAAGAAAAGCATACAGAAACTTAAACAAACACAATTTTTGATGACTCGTTTTTACTTTTGACACTGTTGACCATCACTTAAGTATTGTTAATTCAAATCATTTTTGTCTAACAATCAAGAACATGTTTATGGAAGTTCAGTCTTCAGTTTGACCCAAGGTCTCATCCTTTTATCCTGTGAATTTCCCCTTGGGATTAATAAAGTATCTATCTAGCTATCTATCTATCTTTTACACAGGATGAAAGATACAAAGTATAGTCTAAAGATACAAAATGCAGCCTGTTGACAATGCACACTGTTACATGTTTATGTGCATTTTTGCCAATTAGTTTTCTAATCTTGCCTGCATTATTTTTTGTCTGTTAATTACAGGATGGCTTCCTCTACCTCACTCAAAACTGACATGCCACTGACATGCCAAAGATCGGTTCATGGATAGCACATGTACCCTGCAAACCATTATGATGTACTCAAGATTGCATCTTTTTAAATTGGCTGTAAAAATATTACAAAATGAACTCTTGCCCATTTAAACTTATTTACAATATTAAAGCATTAACTTTTAAAGCATTAACTTTAATAGTTGTAATTATTTCAGTAGCCAAATGCTCAATGGCAGGTTGTCGTTTACTAATAAAACATTAAAAATAAGTTACAGATGTATATTCACTGTCAGTAAATGAGTGTAAACATTCATGTCACTTCTTTTCTACATTTAGCCTAGCAAATATACTGAGATGATGACTTTTTTTTTTCCATCAGAGACAACAACAGTGATCTAGCATTCATATACAGTAATACAAGAGACAGGAAACCAAAATGCAGTTTTAAAAATGTTATGTCCTGAAGCATTTGTTTGTATTTATAAATCATTTCTATAAGCATCCGGCGCCGCCGTGAGTGGCAGCCTTTTCAGCAGCTCAGTGTATGACTGTATATGTATGTGTACTTTTCTACTTTTATTTTTTATTTTTCTATTTTTATTTATTGATCACTCCTACCACTTTATTTTATGTGGATTCCTTCCCTGGACATACTTACTTTTACAACGTGGGCATGGATTTTAACACGCCGAGACTCGCCTATTCAAGTACTCAACTTCGGGCGCTGAGAACAAATGCCAGTGCCGGTGTGGTTCCATATTTACCCGACGAGGTAAGAAGGCGGTATCGTGGCAGCAGAGCCGGCACTAAGCTAAAAAAGAAGCGGCTTGCGAGAAAGTGGCGTTTCAAGCCTTCGGTGCCTTCTGTGATTCTGGGGAATGTAAACTCAATCTCAAATAAGATCGACGAACTGGCTGCGCTGGTGAAAAATGTAAGGACCTACAGAGAATGCAGTTTGTTGTGTTTCTGCGAAACCTGGCTAAATAACACCATCCCAGATGCCAACGTGGAGCTACCCGGGTTTAGCACAGTTAGAGCGGACAGAGATGCAAGTACCTGTGGTAAGCACAAAGGAGGAGGACTCGCTCTCTATGTTAATACACGGTGGTGTCACTCTGGACATGTTAACGTCAAAATCTCCACTTGCTGCAGGGATATCGAACTGTTGGCCGTAAGTTTACGTCCCTACTATTTGCCCAGAGAGTTTGGACATGTCATTGTTGTTATTGCATACATTCCTCCTCGGGCAGACGTGGAGTCAGCGAGTGACATCATCCATTCCGCTGTTGCTAAGTTACAAACGCAGCACCCTGAGGCGCTTGTGCTAATCGCTGGAGACTTTAACCATGTGACGCTGGACAAAACATTGCCTGCATTCTTCCAGTATGTGGACTGTAACACCCGGGGAAATAAGACTATTGATTTACTGTATGCAAACGTTAAAGACGCATACAGCGCCACCCCGCTGCCTGCGCTTGGGAAAGGAGATCATAACCTGGTTCTGCTTCAGCCTCACTATAAACCAAAAGTTAGAGTCCTACCTGTAACCACACGATCATTCAGGAAGTGGACCCCGGAGGCTGAGAATACTCTGAGAGAACTTTTTGGAACTACAGACTGGGATATCCTGCAGGGATCTCATAATGAGAACATTGAGGAAGTTGTTGACTGCACTACTGACTACATCAACTTCTGTATGGACATTGTAGTTCCAGTAAGAACAGTACGCTGCTATGCTAACAACAAGCCATGGATTACAAGTGACATCAAGGGCCTTTTGAATCAGAAGAAAAGGGCTTTTAAAGACGGTGATCAGCATGAGCTCAAGCGCGTGCAGAAGGAACTCCGAGTCCAACTCAGGGCGGCGAAGGAGCAGTACAGGAGAAAGCTGGAGCAGAAGTTGCAGAATAACAGCATGAAGGAAGTGTGGGATGGGATGAAGATCATCACTGGCTGCAGCTCGAAGCGGGGTACCACCATTGAGAGAGACGTGAAGAGAGCAAACCAAATGAACAACTTTTTTAACAGGTTTGACCACCCTAACCCACTCTCACTCTCACCTCGGAGTACTGCACCCTCCACACATCCTTCTGCTGATACCAGCATAGGAAAAACATCCCCACCCATAATAACAACAGCGCAAGTGAGCAGAGAGCTGAGGAGACTTCGTGCCAGCAAAGCAGCGGGTCCAGATGGAGTATCGCCACGACTGCTGAAGGTCTGTGCATCGGAGCTGGGGGGTCCTCTACAGCGCATCTTCAACCTGAGCCTGGAACAGGGGACAGTCCCGAGGCTTTGGAAAACATCTTGTATCACCCCAGTCCCAAAGGTATCACGTCCTAGTGAGCTGAATGACTTTCGGCCTGTTGCTCTGACATCACATGTGATGAAGACCATGGAGAGGCTGCTGCTTCACCACCTTAGGCCACAGGTTCAACACGCCCTTGACCCTCTGCAGTTTGCATATCAGGAGAAGGTGGGAGCGGAAGATGCCATCATCTATATGCTACACCGATCCCTCTCTCACTTGGACAGAGGCAGTGGTGCTGTAAGAATTATGTTTCTAGACTTCTCTAGCGCCTTCAACACAATCCAACCTCTGCTCCTTAGGGACAAGCTGACAGAGATGGGATTAGATTCATACCTAGTGGCATGGATCGTGGACTATCTTAAAGACAGACCTCAGTATGTGCGTCTTGGGAACTGCACGTCTGACATTGTGGTCAGCAACACAGGAGCGCCACAAGGGACTGTACTTTCTCCGGTCCTGTTCAGCCTATATACATCAGACTTCCAATATAACTCGGAGTCCTGCCATGTGCAAAAGTTCGCTGATGACACTGCTATCGTGGGCTGTATCAGGAATGGGCTGGAGGAGGAGTATAGGGACCTAATCAATGACTTTGTTAAATGGTCCGACTCAAACCACCTACACCTGAACACCAGCAAAACCAAGGAGCTGGTGGTGGATTTTAGGAGGCCCAGACCCCTCATAGACCCAGTGATCATCAAAGGTGACTGTGTGCAGATGGTGCAGACCTATAAATATCTGGGAGTGCAGCTGGATGATAAATTAGACTGGACTGCCAATACTGATGCGCTGTGCAAGAAAGGACAAAGCCGGTTATACTTCCTTAGAAGGCTGGCTTCCTTCAACATCTGCAATAAGATGCTGCAGATGTTCTATCAAACAGTTGTGGCGAGCGCCCTCTTCTACGCAGTGGTGTGCTGGGGAGGCAGCATTAAGAGGAAAGACGCCTCACGCCTGGACAAACTGGTGAGGAAGGCAGGCTCTATTGTTGGCATGGAGCTGGACAGTTTAACATCTGTGGCAGAGCGAAGGGCGCTCAGCAGGCTCCTATCAATTATGGAGAATCCACTGCATCCACTAAATAATGTCATCTCCAGACAGAAGAGCAGCTTCAGCGACAGACTGCTGTCACTGTCCTGCTCCACAGACAGACTGAGGAGATCGTTCCTACCCCAAACTATGCGACTCTTTAATTCCACCAGGGGGGGTAAACGTTAATATTTAACATTATACATAGTTATTGTCTGTTTTTTTTCACCTGTATTATTATCATTCTTTAATTTAATATTATTTATTGTATCAGTATGCTGCTGCTGAAGAATGTGAATTTCCCATTGGGATTAATAAAGTATCTATCTATCTATCTATCTATCTATCTATCTATCTATCTATCTATCTATCTATCTATCAATTAGCTAGTTTCAAATTTCTGCAACATAACAATACTAACAATACTAACCAGTAAGATTTGAGGGGATACTTTTATAAAAACTGCTTTTGTGTAGGAGACTAAGAGATAACTGCCAAAAAGTTAAGAATTCCTGTCATATGACAGCTCAACATCTTAATACATAATTCGCCAGCCTCCTCACTCACTCACGTCCGTCCGTCCGTCCATCCGAAGCCGAATGCGCAGTCCCCTTCTGCGCACGTCCGAAGCCAAATGCGCAGTTGCCCGAAAAACCTTACGAGACCGACATCGCGGCCGGCGGCGGATTTACGGCCACAAAAATTCAAAGAGAAAGGCGACTTTGAGGCCTAATTACGCATTCTGATGCAATTACGCATTCATTCAATACACCTATATCAGGTTTGTGGTGCTTATACTTATTACTATTCCACTCGTGCCCGTTTCATCTTACGTTGTCGAAACGGGCTCTTTGTGTAGTAATATAATAAAATATGGCATGATGTTTTTTGCTACAGGACTATTGTAATAGAACTCAAGAATTAATCTGTTTTGAAAGTTAATGTCTTTCCTGTTTTAATTTTTTAGTTTAGTTCTTTTTGCTTTACTTTTACAATGCTTTATTAATTTGTGGTTGATGACTATTACTGAAAAATAACCAGTAAATTAACAAATAAGTCACTTTCAGTCATACTTTATACATAATGCTTAAATTATATAGATAGATAGATGACACGCAAGTACAACTGAGGGAAATAAAACTGAAGTCAAAATGTACACAATTCTTTATTTAGCGAAATTCATTAAAAAAATTACAGACGTGATACACTTGAGTGTTTAGCAAGAGAGCAAATATCAGCCTTTGCCATAAGTGAATACTCATTAAAAGCTTCAAAGCCTAATAAAGCACACCCATTAAAATCTACAATGCTTCTTTGATGAATAGACTCTAACCCTTATTAATGAAGTTTATTTTCAGCAACTGCGTCAACACTTAGTAGTACCAGACCAATGAAGTTTAGATAGCCTGCTAAGGATGTGCATACTGTATGTGGGATGTTTCACAAAGAAAAACAGAAAAAAAGCCCACTTCAGGACAGAACCTCATTTTAAAATTCGAGGAATTTCCTGTTATTTGTGATTTAATCACTGTTTATCCAGAAAGATAAATGGCCATCTGAAGTACTGTATAAAATGTCAAAGATATCAAGCCAATAGCTAAATGTTAACTTCAGTTTCAGTCTGGACGCAATAAAATCAAAATTGGAAGATTCATTTTGTAAGGCGGTCAAGTCCAGCTGGCTAGACATGCCTAAAACAGCATGAAGCTTTTTTTTAAGAATTCAACCAAAATATTTCATTTTCTTCTAATCGAAATTAAAAAAGAAAGCACAACCCTACAATTAATGATTTGACAAATGAGTATCGACTGACTTTTTCGCAAAGAGTGCAATAAATTATAGATAATTCTTTTGTTCCCGTATAGCAATGTAGCTCAAAATCTTCATGTGGTGTTAGTTAACTCAGGAGCTCCTGCAGTGATTTTAAATCTTGCTAGCTACAGAGAAACAGTACCTGGATGTCTACCATTTAGTGTTCCAAAGCCATTAGAAAGCGGTACTTTGTTGGGTTTTTTTTTTTGCCCCCCCTCTCATTACATCCAGCATTTACACTGCAGCCCACTGGAAGCAAACTATGATCTTGGATTGCTACAGATGTCACAAGCTGCATGATGACTGCCAACACAAGTGCGAGAGGAGTTCCATGGCAACGCTTCGCTTAATTGTGGCCAAATACATTTAAGGAATGTAATGCATGCAGAGGTGTAACATTCTGTACTCTTAGCTTTCAAAACTCAATGAACGTTGACAAAGTTGAAGAGTAAATCTGTGCTGCTAAGTACATCAGCAACCACCACAGCCTCTGTTAGCGTCTCTTGTGAAAACTGATAAAAGAATACAAGAACCTCACTCTGCATGTAATGAATCCTAAATAGTACTTCACTCTATTTATACATTAGGCAAACATTTAATTTTAAAATGGTTAATAAAAACCAAGGATCCTGGATTCTATGAAAGCCCACAAACTGAAAAAAACTCTCTCTTTTGAAACCGAAAAGGAAACTTGGATGTTTCTGTTATAATGCCATTTGTCACTTACTGCTGTGCTTCTCAGAGTATTCTGGCTACAGTTGTGCTCAGCACATCTAAACTGGCAAAAACTGAAACAAACTATGAGGAGAATAGAAAATCTAATGCTCTAAATAGTATTATGGACACGGTCCTATCACAACAGTTTTAAATTTACATAAATGTTGTATATCCATTGACCTCCTATTAAAATATTCAGAATCCCTGCCTGTACTTGAGATGTGTGAAAAATGTATTTACATTTGAAAAATATCCATCCAGTCCCCCTGGCCCATATTATCCACTGCAGGGCTACAGAAAGCCAGACAAATCACCAGTCTATAATGGACAAGATGCAAGTGTACCGTCCTAAAAAAATAAAAAATCACAAACATGAAAAACTGACAAGAGAACTGGGAGAAAATCTACAAAGACATAAGGATGGGATAAGGAATCAAACATGAGTTGCCTTAATTTTAACATTGTACAACTGAGATGCAAAAATAATCATGTGTAGCATCATAATTAAAAATTCTAACAAGAAGTATACAATAAACATGACCCTTTACAGTAACAAAAAGGTCCCCCTTTACGTGACCACTGAAAGTGATACAATATTTAGTTTTCCAGATAAGCCCTAAGGCAGAAGAAATCTCACCAATTTTCTTGTAAAAATAAAGAACATTGCTTAAACTCTGGAGGGCAGGTAGGGCTGCTGCTTGACAGAGCCGGTGCCATGCGCTCTGGCCCTATGTCTGGTCTTTGCCCTTATGCAATTTGCCCATGCTACCCATATCCATGTGTATTTTTCACTGGGTACTCAAGTTTTCCTCCCATATCCCTAAAGATGTGCTGTTGATGGATTGGAGACTCTTAATAGGCTCTAATGTGGGTGGGCCCTGCAAGGGACTGGCGTCCTGTCTAGAGTGTTTCCTGCTGTACGTCATGTGTTGCTGGAATTGGCTCTGTATCCATACTGTATGACCCTGAGCCTGACTAAACTGATAAAATGTATATATGCACAAATAAACACTTCTAAACATTCATTTCTAGTGATTTTTTAATGAATTAAAAAAAAAAAATTTATGAAATGAAAAACTTATTTCAGTTATTAAATTTAAACTACCATTTACTGATCTACTGGCACACACACTTCAGTTGATTAAAACATATTTCTAAAATCTCACTAAGTGGTTTTTAAAAGATTTTGCATCTAGCAAGGACCCACTCAAGTTGCAGACTTTCAGTGACCAAAACTAAAAGCGAAGAAAAAAAAAAAAAAAAAAAACACAGCAAGTACACATGTGATAAAAAGTAAACACTGAAGAAAAATTCATTTTGAAATTCTAAGCAAGCTGTATAATAGAAACAGACAAGTGTCCGTTTTCCCTTAAATATTCCATATGCCAGTTATAACAGAATCAAGTTTGAGGAATATGCATCCATACAGGGAGTTCTTTGTTTTCAATTTCATTTTTCTTTGTTTAGTTCATCAGAAAATCACCTAACAAACATTAAGAACACATAGCAAAGAAAGATGATGCCTCTAATATTATGTTGGCAGATCAGATTTCTACTGTCCACAGGGACAACAGCAAAAGCAAAAACAAGCACACAGCTGTCTTTGAAAAGATACCGATGAGCCAATGCACAACTGCTCCCTTTCTCCTTGCCAGTCTCCGCCTCCCTACAGCACAGCTCCATGCACAAACCCTGGGTGTGGGCTCTCAGTGGCACTCCTCTGACACAGCATCTCAGCTGGCAACCTCATCTCCAGACTCACACCATCCTTAACTTCCCTAATAGTATTCTGTCGCTGAACGCCTTCTGCCTAACTATATGAGATTCTCAATAATTGAAAAAGAAAAAAAAAAACGAACACTGTAACATTCAACCAATTAAGTCATTAGATTTAAGGTTTCTTTATTTAGTCATGTTTACACAAGAAAACATGAAATTTGCCTTCTCAGTTGCATCTAATAACAGACAATGAAATAAAACAAACAAATAGAAACAAGACAGGTTAAGGTAAGGCAGTTAGATAATGCATATTTACACCAAAAAAAAAGGTTACAGGATATATTAAAACCTTAATCATTATCTCTGATATTTCTTATTGAAAAGTTGAATGGCACTAGGAAGAAAGGAGTTTCTGGAGCGATTTGTGTGGGTTTTCAAAGCAACTATCCTTCCTGATTTACTGAAGTTTAGTTCTACATGTAATGGATGTCTGTCATCAGTTGAGATGATTTCCAGTTTCTTTAACACTGCCCTCTGACACACACTACTCAAATCATCTACATCAGCCCCAATAACTTTAGCTGCATACTTCATAATCTGCTGGAGCTTTTTTGAGTTTTGGTTTGTCAGACTATTAAACCAGGCAATGAAACTGAAAGTGATCACAGACTGGATCATACTGCGATAAAAGGATAACATGTGGTCCTTGTCTACTTTAAATAGTTTGAGTTTATGGAGGAGAAATAAGCACTGGTTGCATTTAGAGAAAATTTTTTGTACTGTATTAGTATTCCAGTCAAGATTGTTATCTAGGTAAGTTCCTAAGTATGTATATTCAGTCACTATTTCTACCTCCTCCCCCAGAACAACAACACAGATTTCTGTCTCTTAAAATCAAATATTTCTTTGGTGTTTTTTAAATTCAGAGTGAGAGAGTTTTTATTGCACCAGTATACCATGCAGTCCACTTGATTTAGTGGCTTTCATCCTCCCCAGATATGTGTCCTATGAGCATGGTGTCATCAGCATACTTGATAATGGAGCAGAGGTCATTGTTCTGTCTCAGGTCACTTGTGTACAGAGTAAACAGTAATGGTGATAAGATTTAGGCCACACTATATTTGTAATCCATAGCAGTCTAACCATTCAAGTGGAAGTATGTTTAATAAGAAATAACTGAATATTAAGAGCAACAGGAGATCACTGGCACTTGTTTCTATTTCTTCATCAGAATCCAGTGTAAAACATGAAAAGGAATGCCTAGTTTTAATTTTACTGCACAATTCCAATATTAGACAATTAAGTAAACGCTACCAAAAAGGAGTGCAACTGTATATTATGGGAGCAAAGATCCAAATCCAGTTTCAAATTGAATCCTAAAACGTGCTGTACCTGCATACTAAACAGGCGCTTGTCCAATAAAATGCATCCCACCCTCCATCACCCGTTTAACTACAGACCAATACTGCACATGTTAAGAAACAAAGAGAATGGGATCACAGACACAGCCCCACCTCATTCACAACTTGCATTTGTCAGAAGACAAATAAAAGGCTTCACTTCTGAAAAGAACACCCCAAATAGATTTATCAGAAATTCTGTGGTGAATGGGCACGGTTGCCTTTCGGTGAAATACATCTAAATGACAGCTCATTTAGTAAATGTAATACAGTGTAATAAAGCAGAAATAGAAGGATACATTCATTTATGAATAACATAACTTAACTGGGGGGGGGGGGGGGGGGGGGGGGAATTGCATTTAATACACAGACCCAGCCCATTTTCTAATAGCTCCGATTGAAAGGAGACAACTTGGAGAAAAAAATGCCTATTTGGGAGTTAAAAACAAAAACACCTA
Organism: Erpetoichthys calabaricus; assembly: GCF_900747795.2. NCBI lineage: Eukaryota > Metazoa > Chordata > Cladistia > Polypteriformes > Polypteridae > Erpetoichthys > Erpetoichthys calabaricus. The sequence goes on from NC_041394.2 coordinate 142,175,023, forward strand.
TTTCCGCAATCAGACCAAAAAAATGAATAGCGAGTCAAAGGTCGTGATTTGGCACAACTGATCCCCAAGAATGAGCCGCTGTACGGGGAATGTGGCGCTTGAGCTAATTTGGAGGATGACCTACTTCTTGGGGAATGTCTCCCCTTTCCGCTCTTTGTCCTGCGGCCTCCCTCGGACTGTCCCACCGACGACGTGCATCTTGCCCCCTCCTCTTCCCCCTTCTATCCACAAGCACAACCCGTTCCAGAACCGAAACGCCATCATGACACAAATCACTGGCTGCGGCGGTGCTGACCAGGAGGGCAGTGGCTCCATCTGCCGCTCCCCATTATGCTGCCCATCCGCTTTCCTGCATTCGCCATTATCTCTACTGAGCGGATAAAGCACACAAACACAGGGCAGTCCCCATCCCCTTATCTTTACAAAAAATGAATCACAATATCGGTATGATGCACAATGAAGCAAGCAGAGCTCTGAACCTGAACCGCGCTTCTCGAACAATGCCAAAGCTAGCGGGCGGGTGCGGTGCATCTGTCGTTGTTGTATGCCGCTTTCCGTGGTTTTCCGGCAAAACCGGGCGCAGACGCTGCGGTTTGTCACTTCTGCAAACCGTTTTAATTTTCCCGTTATTTTCTGGCGGCTATAACGGGATATCCTAACGAAGAGATAAGCGATGGAAGCGGGCCGTTGCTTTCACTGATGCGCGTGAACGAGAACAGAGACAGGACGAGACGCGGTGCAAGTCAAACCAAGCGGGAGCACAAAGACACACCTGCTGCTTCCACGGCCCCGGAACTCACCGTGATGCGGGGGATGTTCTTCTTGCCCTGGTACCCAGACATGATGTCGTGCACTCTTCGCTGCTTAGCACTCCGCTCCGCCCTTGTCTTGCACTGCACTGGTCTCCTCTGCTGGATCGAGAGATCTGCTACGCTGCACGCCTACTCGCTCACTGCCCGTCTTCTCCACCGCCGCGCCGCGCTTCGTTCTGCTGCACCAACGCGCGCCGCCAGACAGAGACAGACTGGAAGCAGAAGCGTAGGCCTACGCGCATGCGCCGGGCCCCTCCCAGTTGAAGAGGGCGGAGGTAGAGGGGGGGAGTGGAGGTAGTGGTGGACTGAGGCTGGAATGAGAGCCGTCAGCCGCTTCCTCCTCTTTCAAAAGCACCAGCAGCCGGGAGAGAAAGAAAGGAGGAGTTCATTTCTGCCAATGTGTCCATTTTTAACGGCCCCATGTCAGACACGATTATTTTTTATTATTTGAAAGTCTGCATTTTTATTGGACCCGTGTGCATCGACATTGCTTACCAATGATCGGCGGCACCCATCTGTTTCTTTGGATACCATGACGTTATATCAGACGGCGCCGTGATGAATGGCTGTCCGAGATATGCTGATGATGCTGCTATCGACATCTCCCAGGTAGAACCACAAGGGCTGCAGAGCGGCGCGCACAAAGAACAACGCTATCCATTGGTCTTGATGAGTGCTTGCTTTGCAAGGCAAGGCAGGCATATTTTATTTTATGGTTTATAATTTGAAAATGTTTTGATACCTCATTGATAAATGTTGGGCGCACATGTGCCTTAAATTGACTGAATGATACTATGAAAGATGGAAGCGACATAGGTGGGCTTGGGAGGCCCTTCTGGAGTTAGCATGTTCTCAATTACAATGGCATCAATGCATACTGTAAAAAATGATTGTTCAGTCGAGGGATAATTAATTCTAAAGTGGCCTGGAGCGGAAAAGTGTGCACTGCACATCCTGTCTAGGTTTGGTCCACCCTGCAACGCTATAATTTAAATGCACGTTCATAAAATGGATGGGTGATGCACCATACATAAAGCAGAGCAAATTTTCCTGCAGTTATTGTACAGAATTTATTTGTAAAATACTAGTACAGGAGGTGCGCCCAGTTTAGTAACACCATTCCATCCAGTGCTAGCACCTGTTTTATGTCCAGAGTTGCCTGTATAGTTTCCTATTCACTGCAATGCTGTGTTGGGACCTAACAAGGTTTGAAAGTGTGAAAATGGACAGATTTGATTTTTACAATTTAAGACAGTCCTTCTTTAGGCATCTGCTGTACACTCTTAAAAATAAAGGTGCTAGAATAGTTTGTTAGAGTAGTCGTTGAATAATTTTTGCTTCCCAAAAGACTCATTCACATGAAGGCTCCAGAAAGAGCTCCATACAGTAAATAACCATGAATAGATGGCAAAAGATTTGTGAATATCAATGGCTCATAATTTTAAAAGGACTTTTGCTGCATACTTACAACAACACAGGCTAACTTCAGGTTTTGTTAATCTGTCAGTGTCCTGCTAGGTAGAGTATCATACACTAAAGATTTCATGTTTCTTCTACATATTAGGAAGTTTTTCAAAGCACAAAGAACCCTTCCCAGAATGAAATGGTTCTTTGTCAAGCAATGAAGCTATGAGAAACCACACAACCCAGTAAAGAACCATAAAGTGCCAATAAAGACATACTATTTTAAGAGTGTTGGGCAGGTCGTTTGATCGCCAATTCCTCCATTGTATTCTGTCTTCTGATCTACTTTTCACTTCTTGGTGTGATTTACCATCTTTCAGATAACATGTCCTGCCTTGGCATTCCTCTTGATTTCTTTCTCCCTAGTTTACCCCCCAGCTCTATTTTCAACAATCCATTTCCTCTTAGTACTGTTCTTTTGACACCTTCATACTGTTTCCAGTATGTGCCTTTCTTCACCATCCCTAATCTTGCACTTTTTCATTACAGAATGTATCCATCCAAGTGAACTTTTCCATCCTTCTCCTCAGCCAGAGTTCAGATGCTTCAAATCTATTTATATCCCCCTTCCTAATAGTCTTTGTCACAGCTTCATACAATGCAACACTCCAGATTACTGTTTTTAACATTGTTTCCTTTGGGGTTCTATACATTCTCTTTGCTAGCAGTTTTCATTTCACATTGAAGGGCTGCTTTTCCCATGTGTGTACATATTTGTCCTCTTTCTCACATCTTCCATTCCTTGACAGCACACTTTCCAAATATTTGAAGCTGTCCACTTCTCCCAAGAAGTGCTCTCCAGTTCTTATTGTTAATATTCATTGTTCTTTCTTTTGTTACGCACATCACTTTTGTTTTTGTTATTTTGATCTTCATTCCATACTTCTTACATGTCATGTCATTTCCTAACCCGCTTAATCCGAAGAAGGGTGACAGTGTTTGGGCTGAAACCTTTCCAAGCTATCATTGGGTACAAGGCAGGAACAAACACTGCAGAGGGTGCCAGTTCATCGAACGACAAACATACCATTACCCCAAACACACACTGGAGCCAGTTCACCTGATCTGCATGTGTTTAGACAGTGGAAGGAAACCCACACAAACACATGGAGATCATTCAAATCCCACACAGCAAGGACCTGGGATGCAAACCCTGTTCTCCTTACTGCGACACAGCAACGCTACCACTGCTCCACTATGCTGCACCTCCTTACTTCTTACATGTGTAATCCCAAACTTAGTGGTTAAATCCAGTGATTCCCAAACTCAGTCCTGATGCTGCGTTGACATGCTCTTGGACTATTCAGAGCTCCTGGTTGTGAGTTTTCACCTTTCTACTTCAGTACATTCACATTGGTTTCCGCTTGAACTATTCATAAAAATTAGAGATTGCTGTTAATTTGTTACTCGGTCTGCCAAAAGTAAGATAAATAGCATTTGTTTTGTGGAAATTAAGAGAAAAATAAACATATTAAATATTTATATTTATATTTAACTTAGCTCCAAAACCATACTGTTTTTTTCAACCAGAAAATGCCATTTCAGGCTGACTAGTTATATGCTGTATTTTAAACAATGGACTAAGGTGAAAGGTCAGGGTTACGTCACAGCTCAGACAATTCAGGTAGCTTTGTTTTGTCTAAATTGTTTGAGCTGTAATTCCGAGTTTGTCAAGTGTTCACGTGGCATTTCCAACTTGACAACTCAGATTTAGCATCTGTCTGAGAACACATGAACACAGCATAAGGACTCACAGTGGCTGCAGGTTTTTGTTCCAACCAGATTCACAATCAGTCATAATAATTTATAATAAATGATCTCAATAATTTAGCTTTTTTTTTTACTTCTCTTATTCTGTAGAAAAGCACAGAAGTGTCATTTTTACATTTATAAAACGTAGAAATATATCTTCTTTTTCTAAAGCTTTAAACACTTAAATCTCTTTTGTTGTTTTCTTATTATTTTGCCCTCTTTCTGTGTAGTTTGCCCCCTTCATTGTATCCCAATTTAAAAAATTAAAAACAACTAGAGCAGACACCCCGGTAAACAACACTAAATGGTGAAAGGCTACAACTATTTCAGAATCTGACACATTAATTAGTAAATAATGAATTAAAAAACCAGAACACCTGGAAAATCAGAATAAAAGATAAAAAATACACTATTCCCATATAATAATAAAATATTAATTAAAAAAATACCAAACTTAAGAAAAAAAATAGAAATTACCAAACTTAGTTTGGTAATATCTACATTGACCCAAAAACACAGAAACTGGGAAATAGCAGCTCACTTCATTAGGCATAGAGTCCAATTAAAAACAGGAATTGTTTGGAATAAAAACCTGAAGCCACTGTGGAGTCCCCAGGACTGAGTTTGGGAACCATTGCTCTAGCCTTCTTTTAGTGAGTATCCTCAGAACTCTGATATCATCTTAATTATTTTTTATAACAGATTAGTTTTAAGATATTGTATATTCTGCCAAAATGGAAGGTAACTTGCAGTATTCTTTAAGTATCTCAAGCATCTCCAAGGTTAGTCTGTGTTAAAGTAAGTGACATTCACTCTTTAATTGCTTCTTAAGTATCCCACTGCAGCAACACTGCACACGTGAGGCACTGTACAGCAAGCAATAGCATTCATCCAGTTCTTAACCCACTACATTCAAATCAGGGTCACAGGGCATTAGAGCCTGTCCTGGCAGCAGTGGCATGCACAGACCTTTCAGTGGCTCTTTTCAAGACAGATTTTGTTGCATTTTAACCCTGAACGCAAATTAATGCCAACTTTTATTTCTGTTATTTTAATTATACAGGACATTTGGTCATAGGTTCAGGGCATTATAATATTCACAAAATGGCAAAACATGTTTTTTCCATTATTGCTGATTAGACTATCAGAAAGGACAGAACACCTCCGACTACTGTGCATATTCAGTACTTCATTTACCTAATAAAACACATCTTAACACGACAAATGGGAAAATAAAAGAATTTCTGTAACATTTTCATGAAATACCAAATGGACCTTGACAGCATTCGTTCACATGATAAGTACATCAAATCAAAGATTATTTTCCTCCACAAATGGCCTATTGTGTTTCAGATATTCAGGAAGCCACTGGTCATTTGGTACCACAAGTTACCATTCTTTTTTGTGTATTAGATTTTCAGCAAGAAAATCATTATGATTTAGAACCCTGAAGTGCAACGTAAAATGATTTTATATACAGTATGCCGAAAGTTATGTAAAGGACCGCTGTTTCACAATCCAGTCTGAATGCCAGAAATATGAAGTGATCTGTACAATTTATAAATGGCGAAAATCTACATGAAATAACTGACTTTTTCTATTGTGGTTCAGACGTGGTGATAGTCCATTTTTCAACAAATATTTCAAACCCAAACACACTTGCTGAATTACACCAAATAACACAATTTATTTATAACATAAGGATAATAAAAGATAGATTCATGCAAGTATATATATATATATATATATATATATAGATATAGATAGATAGATAGATAGATAGATAGATATGTAAACAAAGGACAAAAACATCACAAAACATAAATTTATGCTAGCTTAGTTGAACCTTTTCTCTCCCATACAAAAAATGCATATAACTTATGAATTCTGATCTTTCAATTCATGTGGCCAAGATGGATAAGTTCTTAAGTTAGTTAAAAAGTTTCTAGTGCCTGTACCATGGAGGTGGCACTGATTTCCTCATCAGTAGTTGTGATGCCCAGGTTCCCTGCAGCTGACATCATCTCCTCCTTGAACTTGGACATCAATAGTCATGACCAGGATGGCTTGAGCCATAAGGACTCATAACAATAAATAAGATTGGTGCATTAGTGTATTGCATTTTTTATTGTCCTTCTTGAATTTATCTACAAACGTTCCCGACATGTGCAAAAGTGCAGTGCAATTCACAATTCTTTAGTCAATAAATGTTTCATATAACCTCTTTGCATATGAGGAAGCTAAAAGCAATAAATAAAGCCAACAGATAATTCTTGAAAACCAAGGACAAAACCAGGATCCAAATTGGTCTTTAGCTCATCTTTCTAGTGCTGCTGTCTCTCTTGTCCCTCTCTCTCTCTGTTCTTGCTGTGCTCCCCCAACTCTTGGGTATACTCCGCAGAGGTGAGACACCAGTGACAGCAGCCCTCAAATGACTCCCATCCTGACCACCTGTCCATTGATATCTTTTGGGAGGCATTGAGCCCAACTTCCTTGTACTCCCCCCATCCCTTGGTGTCTTCAGGACCCTTGGAGTTTTCGATTGCTTCTATTCTCTGCTAGTCAGCAGGAGCAATACGGTCAGCCCATGGAATGCCTCTCACTCAGTTCCTTCGTGGTGCTTCCCTGAAAGCTTAAACACATTGGCCCCCAAATGATTCTTTTCCCTCTCTCTTTCCTCATCAATTTTTGCTCAATTTCATTTTTGCTTTCTTTCTTCTAGTGTACTCGGCCTCTCTTTATATAGTTGTGGTTGCAGGTGCTGCTTTCATTAACAACCCACAGAGTGTCAATGAGCAAACCGGCTGAATTGATCTTATTTGCACTTTGCGGCCACACAGCTACACTACTTCATGCACGCACACCCATCAAGCTCAAGTTATACTGTTTTTTTTTTTTTTAAAAACCACACTGCCATGGACCCCTAACACACTTCACCACACTAGCCTGCCCATGTTTACCCCACCCCCACATGCAGTGTATGTGTGTATGAGAGATTCTACTTTGAACTTCCTACTTGATTTAGGGAGAGAAACTCATAACAGCTAGAACTCACCCTTCACAAAGGTTATTACTTTTTCAGTTACAGTGATACCAATGCCATAATACATTAGCTGCTTTTATCCTCACTACTAAGTCACAATTAATAGTTTTCGGTACCAAAGTGGGTACACTTATGGTTTGCTGTAGGCGATGCTTTGTTCCTTTCTTGATTGGCTTGATCCAGCACACATGGAAAGATCTTCAGTACACTCTTCTTTCTTTGTTCAGGAGCTCTTCTCCTTCTTCGCCTTGCTCGCACATTCTGACGGTAGTACAATACTGCATGTATTAAGATCTCTCAGTAAGAAAAACAAAAGAAAAATAATAGTACAATTTTTCTTTCTTGGTGTTGTCAGCTTTTGGGTTTTATAGCAACATCTTCCTTTTGGACCCCATGTTCTGATAGATTATAATGACTTCATCTTAGTAATTGTATCTTTCTTGGCAGAATCAGAAGATCAGACAGCCATTCTTGTCTACACAGATTTCTAAGTTTGGACTTAAGCAAGTTGAGCTTAGCAAGACATCCTTCATCAGTTTTTGTTGATAGAGGCAATGTGGCCTAGATTTTCAGCAACTGAAACCATGTTGGAAACACTAAATTAGCATCAAACTCTTTGAATATACCCAGCATTACTTGGGTGCTATTCTTTGGGCAGGTGTATGCTGAAAAAAGTACTCTCAGCTCTGTCAACAGACCCGACTGAGCTTGACTGGCATGGCCAAATCTGAAATGCAAAATCGGTTTCTCACTTTTCTTCTCAGAGTGTGCAGACACAGAGATGCCTCTCACAAGCACTCCTAGTTTTCCGTTGTCTTGCTTGGTTGCAGTGTATTTGAGTTTATAGGCAGAAAATGCTGTGCACTGTGAAAAACAGGTTTTGTGTAAACCCCTAATATTAATAAGTGAGTAGAGATGCATAAGTATAACAAGCCAACCGGAAAATCTCATGTTATAGCCAAAGTGAATATGCACAGCTTGTGTGAAGAAATAAAAGCTACCTTTTGCGTCATAACAAAATATAAATCAAATGACCAGCATGCAAATATCAGTCATACATTTTTTTATAAAAACAATAACAATAATTATCAAAGACTATATTTTATTTCCATCTGGGATAGTAAACTGTAGCCTGCCTGGCGTTACCAAGTCACAGTATTTATTGCTGCTTTTTCTTTGTTTCTTACAACGAAAAGGAATATCAGAAGTAGTCAGTTAGGTCCTAATAGGTGAAAAGGGCACTTGAGCCACTGTTGCCACCCATTTGTGTATACTCCTGACTGACAGACATGGTTGGGTACAAGGCATTGAGCAACAATGGGCAGGACATAAGTTAAGCTAAGCCACTTGCCTGTGAAGATTCATACTTCATTCTGTATTTATCATTCTTCCATCCATTTCCTGAGCTATCTATTTCAATTCAAGATTTGGGAGCAAGCCTTCGATATGCTGACCCTCACTTCTCTATCAAGTAGGGTACTGATTCAGTTGTTCCAGGTCATTCTGAGTGCATGTCCAGGGGCCCTAAATGGTATAGGATCTTTCCTTTTTGAAACAATGGAGTATCTGTGAGCACAAATAACCATGGGGAGACTTGATAAAGCAAAATAAAGAGTTAGAAACACCACGCTGAATTAAACGTCCCAGTGTCTACATGCTACATTTGAAGAAGTGTAATTAACACTCTATTAAGTAGATAAGTCATCCAGAGGGCCTGTCTTAATCCAGCCTTGAGTTGTTCATTTTTTGTCTTTCAGTACTGAGGACTCTATTTTTATTAACTGGACACCTCTTTTCACACTAATCAGTGATGCTCACTATTGTTAGGACAATGTCTTTATATTACTTGTACACCACCCTCATCATTCAGTATCTGGGCAACATCCGCTCTTCTTAAGATTTGAAATCCTTTTTCATCTCCGTCACTTGAATAGTGGCCATTTTATTAGTTATAGTTCAGCTTCCTAGCGTCAGACTTTGACTTCAGCACAGACTCAATTCTGTGGGATCCAATGAGGTATTCTGTGGGGTACGATGAGATATTGGAAACATTCCATAGGGATATTGGTCCATGATGACAGGATGACATCACGCTGATCCTTTAGATTTAACAGCCACGTGTTCATACTAAGGACCTCCAGCCCCTCCTCATCCCAGAAGTGTTCTTGTTTAACTGTGTCTGGGAACTGGAATGCGTGACACCCCTAACTGCCATAACACAAAATATTTCTTCATAAGAAGAACTTTGGGCTTCTCTGTATTCTATTGCAACCCAGAAGGCAGGCATGATAATGCTAACCACAATTTCCACACATACATTTTTTGTGCCCTTTAACTTTGAACACATATTAACCAGGAAGAACGAGAATCACAGTGCCATCCTTGTACTGCACAGCAGCTTAATTACAAATGTCGAAGATTCTGCTTGAGGACTGTAATTTGACTGCTTTGAAATGCAACACTCGGTTAAGACTAATGCTTGCTTTTCCGTAATGCCATAATCCTTAGCGGGTTTGCTCATCATGGTTTCCCATGCACTGTATACTGTTTATTGTCTGCACTGTTTAAAGCTTCAGAGTTTCCATTGGTTTTTAAGGTGTTATGTCAGTTACTCCATTTATGCCCATTACATCAAATAATGCAGGGCTCCTATATCTTTCTCAGTAGCAATTTAAATGTATTATGTTTAAACTTATAGAAAATACAGGCATGCTGTTTAGTTCATGTTTATATTCAAATTACTATCCTTCAGCAATCATTTAGAATTTCCAGATGTAATGTGCTGGCAACCCAGCTATCGTGGATTACTTCCTTGTGTCTCCAGCTGCCATAATAATGCCATAAAGGCTCCTGAAGAAGATAAGATGGCGTGAAAATGTAGAAATGGAGGTTGAGGCATTTTTAATTTACGAATAGCCAGGCAGATTTGAGGAGTGCAGTCCCAGATGTAAGCTTTTACAAAATTGAAGAAATGTGTAATGGTAAAAGACCTCCTTCTAAAAGTTCCACCCTAAATCATACATGTCAAGTGTCTTTCTGCTAACACATGTTGAATTCCAGCTTTCTACAAAGCTGTTATCCTTTTTAGTCTTAGAAGCCTTAAAACTTTGTGTCTAAAACAAGGCTGGGATGAAAACTACATAAATGTAAAAAAAGAGCTCTAAGCAATGAACAAGTTATCACCACCAAACTTCTCCAGATACGATTTATTTTTCTGCGTTTTGTACACTAACACAAATAATGGATTTACTCAGAAGCAGTGGTCCAATTTATATAAAAGGTGTCACGCAAGATAAGTTACTATTAAAGGCCCAAACAGTGGGCTCACCAAACAAAAACAGTAACTGGATGTGATTGAGATCACACAGTGGCCTAGGCACAGATGTGCTGCCTCCATGACATGTTCATTAGTCACATGAACCACTGAGCTGGTCTGCCGCAGGCCAAATCCTGCTTTGTACCAGGATAGGCTCAGGCCCTCTTTCAAATATTTTTTGTATTAAGTGTGTTGGTTAGATGATTTATGTTTGTGGAGCTGAGAGGTCAACTTTATACACTACAGCTCGTATTGGTCATACAGATGAGATACCTGGTCAGAGAAAGCTCTCAAACCCACTGAGAAGCAGAACATAACCACAGGAGGGCCAACAGATCTCATGGCAGGCTATCATGACCCTACTGAAATGCCATAACCTACACCAAACTGTCAGGATACTCCTCATACCTTGAACCAACGACTTACAACAATGGGACTCTATTTAATGCACATATTAAAATGTCTGTCATTGACTCCTGCCATTACCAGCTGTGTCTGCACTTGTATCGGGTCATCTCTAGAGTTCTACGTCTCCCTTTGGGATGATTCATCTAGAGCTGCACATGAAGATAGCATATATGCCAATGGTGCATTCTGGCACACTAACAGAAGTGTAGGTATAACAGTGTACCCATGACAGCCTCTCCAGCTTTTTCAAGCTCAGTCTAATTAACTGATAATCTGTTACGAAGTCCATGTTACTATCACATAATAATAGGATTTCATGGTAAGATTTTCCAAGAGCAAAATGCTTGATCATGCATTGCAGCCCTCTGTTGTGAAAGCCAATGTGAAGTTAGTACTGTAGAAACAGAACCTGTACAATATTATCACATGCCAACCATAGTCTGCTCTACAGATTCCGCGGACTACTCTCTTTGTGACTACTGGATTTGCCACAGAACATCATTTAACATCACATGTTACAATGTACATACGATTGTATTTCCACGTTACCTAATATCAAAATCCATCATGTATTCATGTGGTCCTATTTTTGGCCAATAAATCATTTTGTGTCCTGATTTTGTAATAATTTCTTACTCTTCTTCTCATTCATACGCTCCCTGAAACAAATATTTCTTTTGTTACAAATTGTTTATAGATTATTTGCTGTGTAAGCCTGTGCTGTAAAAAGCCCGGGGTCCTAGAAACTATTGAAATCGTCAGAAAAAAAACTGAAATGTACAGATATTGTGGTGATATCAGGTAATTGAAAGGAACTACTCTGGGCATCTCTCTCTTAGAGGAGGTTTCGTTCTGCCGATGTGCTCGCCTCACTTGTTTATTAAGCGGCTAAGCGAGTGTCTGTTTCTTCCAAGGTTTCGTTTTGCTGACTTGCTCGCCTTGCTTGTGCATTTGCTTAAGCGAGTTTCTGTTTCCTCGGAGGTGGAGCCCTTACCCCGACTCCACCTCAAACTTCCGGGCCGGACAGGCAGACACACACACTTCCACATGTAGACGTCTATATATAAGACTAGGAACATATAAACCATCCCACTGCTTACTCCCATTTAGGGCTGGAAGGGCCAAAGCGTATCCTGCTAGCCCCTGGATGCAATGTTGGAACAAACCCTGCATTGCAGGGCACATTAGGAAACGCCCCAACACAGGACAAATTTAGAGTCACCGGTTAAAATAACACACAATTCTGGATATGGAAGACAAAACTGGAGCATACAGAGAAAAATGTCTGACAGACAATGTGCAATCTTTGCAAGGACACTGCTTAGGCTGGGATTTGAACCCAGGACCCTGGAACTATGAGGCAGGAGTGCTAACCACTGTGCCACTGTGCTCATACGCCAGGGATGTCTGAAAGCTGAAACAGAAGACTGTTAGTTAGGCCAGGCTTACTGGGACCTTTTAAGGTCAGTCTCTTAGGATGTGTGACATGAACTCCTCTGCACTGGTGTAATGATACGGAATGTGATCATAGTCTACTACACTACATGAAGAAGGTTAATTCCATCAGTGAGGTATAGGATACAACACACTGTACTTTCCACTAATGTTTATACAAGAGACTCTGGGTAGTTTTAGCATAGATAAATCTGAAAAAGGAGTGCTTAGTCCAAAAGAGAGCCTAAGTCTGGAAATGAGCTCCAGAGGATGTCCTCCCCACCACCCACACCCGTAGCACTAGACACACCACACTGCTGCCATTATGCAGATCTTAAAATTGGTCTCCGTCATAGCGCTAGAACTGGAAAAAATGAAACAGATTACTTCCTGTGTTTACAGATGCTTGAGGAAATAACTAAGAGCTACCATGGCCACATCAGCTCACTGGCATTCATTTCTAAAATGTATAATAGCAATGGAAAAGTGCAGACACCAAGTGCAGAGGAGTTCATAACATGCCTGAAAAAGTTTTTTGAGGTTCCAATACATTTAGCAAATCAAGTATCCACTTGAGCTACATTGTATTGAATTTACTCTATTTTCAGCACACTACTAAGGAAGAGGGAATCTCACTAAACACATTTCTGTTTGTCTCTTTCTATTGATAAATATCTGATGTTGATTGGCTTAAAGCCCGTATGATGCCCGCTGTTTGAACAGTAATTCCCAATCCTCATTTGCCACTAAGGAGTTAAATTTAAAACCACAAAACTTACTGCATCAGGTGACACAGGGTATGCCTGAAATATTACTGTGCGCTAAGGAATGTTTGCCTGTTCGTGTAAAGTCTGCTGAAGAAAATCCACAAATCAGGGTTGCTGGGGAACTGTGGCATATCGCAGCAGCACAAGGTGCAAAGCAGATTGGGACACCAGTCTATCACTGGGTGCACACCTGCCATGTCTTTGAGATGTGGAAGGAAAACTGTAGAACCTGGTACTACTCAGATAGAGACTAGAGTCACACTGAGGACTCCATGCTGTGTTTTGAAAGAAGAGTGACAGCAAAACTGCAAATTGACAAAATGATGGCAGTATTACAAAAAAAAAAAAAAAAAATCAGAGCGTCAGGACACTTTAACACCAAGAATACTAGAACAACTCTACCCTTTTAAACCTGTTGTTATGAAAGTCCCACAAAATATTCAAAATGCCCACTGGGGGGGGGGGGGACCATTAACACAACAAGAGTGTATGTGGAATTTTTATACTGTAAATAAAATGATTTATGTTAACAAAAGGCTCTATTAAGCAAAATTAAGCTCCAGGGAACACAAAGGCACAGAAGGCAATGCTTTCAAAATAGGCAATCCCAAAAGTGATCAAAGTCCTAACACAAAATCCAAAGAGTGGCTCCAGAAATACACAGAGCAATAGATACAGAAGGACTCACCACCACTACGAGCACATTCAATGAACTGCAAGGGACTATGGGTTTTTAGATACAGAAGGACTCACCACCACTACGAGCGCATTCAATGAACTGCTCTCATCCTACCAACGCTTCACAGCCTTTCCTGTTCGGAACTATATATTATATATTGCACAACCTGGGCCACTTTATAAAGCGTGTATTTACATATGATGACGATATCATTTTTAAGATGAAATGCAGCAAAGTATGTTGATTATATTATACAGATAAAACTTTAACTTTAACTACATGGTGCCGCAGCGCTAGCGAGCTTGAGCTTCGTTCACCGATTGTTCCTGCCTCGCATTGTATTCATGCTGTGGCTGGCGCGACACTGGAAGGATAGATGGATAAAATAATTAAATATTACGAAAATATTTCGATGTTCCTTAAACGTTTTGAAGAATCAGCGTTCTAAGCTTACAGATGGCTTAACGTCTATTACAGAGCTGATTGTGTGGCGATTGGGTATTTGGAGAAAGAAAGAAAGCATTTCATTGAAGGTCGCGCATGGTGCAGCAAGCATCTTGCTGTAAGACATGAACAATCACTACGCCACCATGTTCCCATGTTTAATAACATGCTTTAACTTATATCATCATGAAAATGATATCACATACAGTAATCCCTCCTCCATCGCGGGGGTTGCGTTCCAGAGCCACCCGCGAAATAGGAAAATCCGCGAAGTAGAAACCATATGTTTATATGGTTATTTTTAGAATGTCATGCTTGGGTCACAGATTTGCGCAGAAACACAGGAGGTTGTAGAGAGACAGGAACGTTATTCAAACACTGCAAACAAACATTTGTCTCTTTTTCAAAAGTTTAAACTGTGAGAACAAAGCAAGCAGTCAAAAAAAAAATCAATAGGGCTTTTTGGCTTTTAAGTATCCGAAGCACCGCCGGTACAAAGCTGTTGAAGGCGGCAGCTCACACCCCCTCTGTCAGGAGCAGGAAGAGACAGAGAGAGAGAGAGAGAGCCACAGAAAAACAAAGTCAAAAATCAATACGTGCTCTTTGAGCTTTTAAGTATGCGAAGCACCGTGCAGCATGTCCTTCAGGAAGCAGCTGCACACAGCCCCCCTGCTCACACCCTACGTCAGCGCAAGAGAGAGAGAGAGAGAGAGAGAGAAAGTAAGCTGGGTAGCTTCTCAGCCATCTGCCAATAGCGTCCCTTGTATGAAATCAACTGGGCAAACCAACTGAGGAAGCATGTACCAGAAATTAAAAGACCCATTGTCCGCAGAAACCCGCGAAGCAGCGAAAAATCCGCGATATATATTTAAATATGCTTACATATAAAATCCGCGATGGAGTGAAGCTGCGAAAGGCGAAGCGCGATATAGCGAGGGATCACTGTATACTTCTCAGTATTTTAATTATTCAGAGAGCTGTAATATTACGAACGTAATGGATTCTGTGTCCTGTCGGAGGAAGAGCACGTAGTGATTCAGGCACATAGAGCACATATAAGATCAAATACACAAGAAAGCATTTAATGTGCTACTTTAGTTATGATGGGATTTGAGAAACTAGTAAATTAAACGATTTTAAGATGAAGTTTATGATGTTCTACTTTAATGACAAAATAAACTACGTGATTAAAGTGGAAATTTCGAGATTAAAGTTGACATTTCGTGCCTTTTTCACACTGTGTGCCTTTTTTTTTTCACTGTACCCTAATAAGCTTTCATATGACACTCAGACGGTGGGCTACAAGTCGCCTTTTCACGGCGACTTTGATATGTGACAACGTTTTTATTTCAGGCACTGTGCGACTTTGTGAACTTGAGCTTTCGAGTTTCTCCAACACGCTATGTCACTCGATCAACTTCCTTTTGTTGCTTATATAACTGTTTAAACCAACAAATAGTAAGTTTTTCTTTGCCTCCATTTGGTATTCGCTGAAATTCTTCCATTTTTCCTCGTACTTTTGCCATTGCCTTTTCACAGAATGCTGGGCTTAAGGGCTATTTATATTGATTTGCATATTCAAAGAGGCGTAATTCTGGGAGGAGTTGGGGAGGGACAGCAAGCGTGTGCACGTGTGTTTATTTCCACGCTGAGTGGGATTTATGTAGCGGAAGAACGTGGAAGTTGGCGAATGCACAGATTCCTGCATCTGGATTTGTCTGTGCATAAGCACATTTCGGCTTTTGTGCTTACGTCATGTTATAGTGCGAATTCTACGCACGGCGTTATGCATGAGGCCCCTGGTCATCTGTGAATAGCAACCTGGTGGTAACTAATGGTTGACAATATGGCAGCATGTAAACAAATCAAAATTGGTTTCTGAAAAGACATGTAAATTAGACTATCAAAAAACAAAAACAACACTAAAATTACTGTCAGAAATGAATTCCCAACCTACAAAATACTGTATATACAAAATATCCAGTGACTAACAAGGGAAAATGCTACAACAATTATCAAAACAAAGCAGAACATAAGACAATTCTCATGAGGAAAAGCAGCATAGAAAGTCATATAAGATGGCAGTGATTTGTTTGGATGGAGTCATGGAAGAGATAGTGCCTGTCCTGCTGCAATCAGCCCTGGAATGTTATCTTCCACTCAAGCATACAACCACATACATAGACACGTAAGTGGGTGATAAACTGGTTGATCTTGTCTACCAAATGAAATTCATTTTGCGGTATGGATTACAAAAAAAAATGTTACTGGCATGAAAAAAGTGAATTTGCAAACACAATTAAATGTATCACAAAATGTGTAAATTATTGCATACAAAGTATAGAGGTATATTAGTGTCTTTGTATATACATTTCTGTGTGAATTGTGCATAATAAGTCAGTCTATCCGTTTACAAACATTACCCAGAGCGATGTGCAGTTCAACCTGATTGGTGTGTATGATGCCCTAGGTGTTCGCAGCCTTGGCATCTTCAGTGTCCCGGGACATTGATAGTCATGTAGACGGACGGACGGACAGACAGATGTTCATAATGGCACTCAGTCTTGTTTTAATTTTCTCCTTTGCTACGACCTCCAGGGGTCCAGAGTGTGTCCCATAACTGAGGTTGTCCTTTTAATTAGCTTGTTGATTCAGTGGGCCTCACTTGAAATGATGTTACCTGCCGTCTCCTAAGGAAAAAGAGCCTTCTCTGCTCTTTTTATATAGGTCCTCTGTGTTCTGAGACCAGTCCAACTTGTCATTAATGTGGACTCCAAGTACTTGTGGAAGTGGACCGCCTGTACATCCACTCCTTGAATACTGATCGGACATAGAGGCAGTTTGGTTTGGCAAAACTCAATAACCAGTTAATTCGTTTTGTCGATACTCATTTGCAGACAATGTACCGAGATGGACTAGAACAATGAGGACACAAATGACAAGTCTGATACAAAAAGTGCTTAGTGTTTTTTATTAAAACAAAAAGTGTCCAAAACAGAGTGTAGTGCCTAAAATAATAAATAAATAATCCATAAAATCAGTGCAGTGCGAAAAGATAAAAACCAATAGATAAGTTCGAGAGACAGTAACAAACCAGTCGGGGTCAAACTTCCAGTTTCCTGTGATCCACTCTCCATTCCCACTGATCACATACAGGAGTCTGAGACTCCAACAAATGCAGTCAACTTTCTGACTTTAGCCCTAGACAACTCTGGTGGCAAACTCAAAAACCATCTGAGTCTGGCCCCCTCATTCTGGTACCTTCATAGGTCCACCAGGACCCCTACTGCCTTCAATAACTCCAGCTCCCAGCTGCTCAGCAGGATTGATCTGCCCCAGAAACACCATTCCTCTCACTTCCCACAGGGTGTTCCCGACTGCCTCTCCTCCACTAAACACCACTAGTCTGATCATGCCATCTTCCTCTCTCTTCTTCCCAATTTTCTATTCCCTTTTCGTTCTTTTTTATTTTTTTCCCCTTTCTATACTCTTTGTGAGTGCAAGTGCAGTAAAGCTCCATGGAGTTCCACTGCACTTACAGCTGCATGGATTTCCTCCCACAGACCTACACTTACAAGGTGTGACCTGCACTATTTTAAAAAATAACCTGCACACACTCTGATCCACCACAGACCTCAGACACACTT
The DNA here is from genome assembly GCF_900747795.2 of Erpetoichthys calabaricus. Lineage (NCBI taxonomy): Eukaryota > Metazoa > Chordata > Cladistia > Polypteriformes > Polypteridae > Erpetoichthys > Erpetoichthys calabaricus. The sequence continues at coordinate 142,192,789 of NC_041394.2, forward strand.
GTTTCTCCACAGTGAGTCAACGCAAACATGAAGACAGGACAGGAAAAAGCTGCTACTTGTACTGTGTTTACTTGATGGCAGTGGAGTGAGCGAGTGAGTAAGAAGTTGTACTTTACTGGTTAATGACGAGTGTATATTTGGTGTCAGATCTACTTGAGTATCAAAACATTAACAAGCATTTCAACAAGTAAAGCCAATGTCACCTTACGTTACTTCCAGTCGCACTGTATTTCAGACATGCGGACTGATCTCATTGCCAGACCATGGCAATGTACACGACCGAAAAAATCAATGAGCATATCAAATTTAACGACTGCATGATGACTTTTCAGTACAGTCTTATTCAACCCTTTTCCTGAGAGCCACTAGCATGCTGCTTGACAGAGCTGGTGCTGTATGAAGGGTTAGATCAGGCACGTTCAGCCGCAATCTCTTGTCTTTTTTACCTTTTTCCCAGTTCCGTCATGGTGCATAAAACACAAGACATCAGACAGAAGAGCTTCCCTTCTATTTGTGTGGTCCAAAACACCCACGTTCTTTGTCGCTATAATGAATACATTGTACTTCCAGATGAGCATTCAGTGGTTGTCAGCGGTCATATACACTCCACCTGCCCCTATAACTAAAGATGAAATAAAATCGGTTTGATTTTATCGGGATGAGACATGGACAAGTTGGAGTGAGTCACTGGACATGGCAGACTAGATGACTGGTTTCACTGGAGTGCGCCACTGACTGCCTCCGAGTTGCCAAGGTTAACCAAATGAAGGCTAAACTGAAACTGAAAATTGCTAGTGAAGTTGTGCAGTGTGACATGCCCTTTGTATGCATGCCATGTAGTCATTGCCATATTTTTTTTTTTTGTTAAAAAATACATTACACTGTGCGGCGGACTGCTGGGTCCCTTGCCCGGCTAGGACGCCTGGAGAATGGAAGGACCGGGAGAGAGGCAATATCTCCCACAGGACACAAAGAGGGCAGTCCCCCTGGATTACATCGGGGTCACGGGATTGGAGCTTGGAAGCTCAACACTGTTGGAGCCACGGACTGTAGCACTTCCACCACAACAGGAAGTGCTGCAGGAAAACCGTCAGAGCGCACCTGGAGCACATCCGGGTGCAACATAAAAGGGGCCGCCTGCTAGAATCGGGAGGCAGAGGACGGAGCTTGCAAATAGAGGAGTAAGGGCGACCAAGAAGAAGAATAAAAAAACAAAACACAGAGAAGAAAAGGACTGAGCCATTATTGTGGGTGATTTGTGCACTGTGTGCTGTTGATAGGAAGGAAAAAATAAACGTGTGTGTTTTGGACATTGTGAGTCTGCGGGTCTGTCTGTGTTAAAGGACTTATCTTCTGCAACTGGTATGTACCAAAACCATTTTTAATTATACTGTGAGATGTATATTTTAGTCATGCAACCCACTCCTGCATTGACGACATCAATCTTGGAATGACTGGACAGCTTGACTTTGAAATAAACCTAAAAACCAAACTTGCAATAGGAAAACCAGGTAGACATGATATAAAAGGCCCTTCAGCTGGCAAATAAATCACGGTCTGAGTGGGGTGTACATGTTTCCCCTCCCACCTCCCAAATAACTGTGTGCTGGGCCATAATGGAGTGGCACCCATCCAGGGTTGCTTCCAACTGGAGACTAGACTCCAGGCTTACCACGACTCTGTTTCATAAAGGATGAATAATTGTACCAATCCGAAAATGCAGTAAAGTGCCCAGCTGTTGTTGAAGACCAGGGAGGTCAAGTGATACAAAGAATCCATGAGGAGGGTTAAATCTGCAACACAGTCTTTTCCAGTTTGACATTTTATCCACCATTCTGCACTGTTTGCTTATGAGCAACATCACTGGCCAAGCTCCAAATTACTACTGCTTAATTTTTAAACATCGAATAGGGTTGGAAAGGGGAGTCGGCTAACTGTGCAGCTGAAGTTAATCAAATTCCTGCAGTATTGTGTCACATACTAGAAGTAAAGCGTGGCTAATCGAAAATTCCTGCGTTCACTTCAAGGGATATGCATTGTTTCTGTTTACTTTATAGACCATAAATATTAGTTTACAAGAGAAAAAAATGTCTGGCAAATTCTTAATGTATATGTTATCATAGCATGAGAGGCCAGCTTTCAGCTTCTCAGTGATTGGAAGGGGGCCAAAATGTGTCATGGTGGGGTAACACATCAACATGTGCTGGAGTCCAAGAGACTTTTTTATGCATTTTACATTTCTTTGTTTCATTTTTTTTTTCTGCAATGGAATGCAGAGGCTAACAGAGGCTATAAGGGGCAGACCTCCTGAAATTCACTGTACGGCTGAAATGTGAGTTAAAGCTCACAAAGATTTTTATCAGGATGGTGTGATGGGGTGCCTGAAATGCAGAGGGTACCATTCAGGTAGCAAAGGGGCAGAGAGAAGATAACAAAAAAAAAAAAACACTCAGGCAGTGTAAAAATATATCCATATTCAGAGTGGGAAGCCAGAGGCCACCATACCTAACCTCATGAGGTGACTCTAAGGTGAAATCTCCAAAAACAGTTGAACAACAGACAGGAAGACATGGACATCAGGGGGCAGGCTTCCCATCTTACATTTAAACTTCCAGACCTTGTAACCAGAGAGAAATGCCTTGTAGGGCTGACAGTAGAAACTGGATTCTCCCCAGGCCACTAAGCGGCAATATGGGTTTTCACAATGTTAAAGGTGATTCCAACATTGAAGGCTGTAGAGCCTACAACAGGTATGCAGCTGAAAAAGAAATAGCAGGCAACATATAAACGAAAGAAATGAGGGACTAAAGCCAGGGCAGATGACAGGAGAAAAAGTGAGAGTGGATGAGAAAAAAACTGCAATCAAAGAAGATGAAGGGAGAGATTAAAAAGTTAGACGTTAAGGCCTGAAGAAATATGTGATCCCAGGCACAGAATGTGTTTATCCTGTCTCTGTTTCTCTTTGAAAAAGTCTTTGAAGCCCTGAGAAAGAACACAAACGGAGAGAGCAGTGTGGCTATAATCAAGAGAGGTGAAGTGTTCTACGATAGGCTTTGTAAGGCCTTTGATTTTAACGACTCAAACGTGCTCCCTGCTAGCAATCAACATCTACATGGATACCTCCTACAAGAAATGCAGTAAATAAGATTTTCAGACTAACAAGGATCCTGTATTTTGATATTGAATTTACCAGAAGGACCGGATACATGGGTGTTACTGGTGACATATCTGCAAATGACACAGCAGCACCTTTTACAGCTAAAAGTGCCTCCTGGGGCTTCTCCTCATAGACAGGACCAAAATGCTTTCTGCAAAGAAAGAGTGAAACTATGGAAAGCTTGCAAGAGAGAAGTAGACATGGAGGTGACATTACACAGTCCACAGCATCTCAGAAGCTGAGAGGGGCAGAGAAAGGATCTTCACGTTTCTGAAACATTTTGGCCTATCAAAAATATTTTTAGGTTTGAATTCCAATACAATTAATTTTTGTTTATATTTTAAACTATTTTGGATGACTTAATTCATGCTAGAATCAAGATGGTTTCTACCAACACTTCTTCTGTTGCAGAGTTGCCACTATATATGCACCAATCAGTAGTGTTGCTATTGCCATGTTAGTGAAGAATTAGGGAGCGGGAGAAGCACATCTAAATTTTATATAAAAATAAATGAAAGACTCAAAAGTATTTGTTTAGGATTATGTGGTTGCCTTCTCGCTAATTAACTCTTTCAGGGCGGATGTCGACTTTTGTCAACAGAAGGGGTTGAGGATGGTAATCAACTGTAAAATGGTGACCAAACCCACTGTTATGTTTTAGTTCGACGCTCTTTGCTAGAAGGAAATTTAGCTTTGTTGGTTTGACTGAGATTCCCTGCACTCTCGTGAATAACGAAGAGCAAACAACATCAAAAATGGCATCGACATCTGGCAAGAGAATGCGTGAAGCAAAAAAACTATGTGGACGATGTTTTGCGTATTATCGCTGATTTGGACTCTGACTTATCAGACTCCAATTTTGATGCAAGTAATCGAAAACGAATGTGAGGTACCATCATCAGCTGATCGGTTCCGAGCTGATTGTGCTGCTGAAAACTTTGACATAGCTGATGCGCCTATAAGCAACGTTTGCCTGGGAGGACTGCCACTTTCAATGACAAGGCACAAAACGGATTGCATTGTACTGCGACCACTGTTACCGCCCCTGCACCACGAAAACAGCCTGGCAGCCAGGCTCTCTTGCATTCCTTCCAGCCGTTGTTCCGCCCGTCAGTGGCTTGAGCTGCAAGAGACTGTGAACTGGTGGCCACAACATGCAGCACCAGACACTTTTTGTGTTGATTTATGTGTGAAACAATTGCTTTGTATGCTTTTCAGACAACTATTTTTTTAGTAAAAAATATTCAGCCCTCAAAGAGTTAAGGGTTTTATACCTCAACATATGTTGTTAAATTTCTTTACCCTTACAAACAGCATAACTTTTTATTTGTATCCAGTGGCAGACCTACATTTTTGGGGCTTGAACTGTTATGGGGGCCCCTTCACTTTCATATATTTAGAGCAGGGGTCGGCGAACTTCTTTAGCCGTTACCCCAAAATGTGTTTGGTTTTTCTAACATTACCTGTCGGATTTGAAAGGGAAAAAATCAAAATCTGTTCAAAATTAAAATATTTTATTGCACCAATATGAAATATTACAGAATAAATAATGTAAATAAATTAAATGTAAAAAAAGAACTCTCTGCTAAAGTGAAAATAAACAAAAAATTTAATAAGTAACAAAATACACAAAACAAGATGAACAAAAAATGCAATTCACACACATTTTGAGAAATTATTTTGTTTTATTTCCAGAAACAATGAGATCAAAATTGGGAGTTTTGGGGGTAAGCACCATTTGAATATCGTTTTCGCAATTCATATGATTTCTTTGCTTTGTTTTAATATACATTAATGTGGAAAACCCTTTTTCGCAAAAGGCAACAACCTTTTGACCGTCTCTTCATGTGCGATATTGAAAGCTTTTGCAGCAGTTGTCATCCAAAAAGATGACAGACTGGTTTTATTCTCAAATTCAATACGCGCTTCATTATTGGATTATTCATCATTGCCTCTGCCAATCCTTGAGGTTTTTCTGGTATTTCAGCTATTTCACATTTAAAGGGATCAACAACCCAACTGATAGTACTTAAATCAAAATCAGGAAAATAATTTGAGAACCGCTCTCTGAGTTTTGTATGATGTCTTATAACTGTATCTTTGATGTCATCAAAAGTAATATTTTCAGAATCTTCCAAAAACAAAGCTAACTTTGGAAATGCAGCTATCTTGTTCTCTTGTATTTTCTGTCTCCAATATAGAAGCTTTGATCCAAACGCTGATACCTTTTCTCTGGCTGAAATGATGTTGATATTTTTACCCTGCAATTCTTTGTTCAGTGTATTCACTCGCCCAAAAAAACGTCTGTTAAATATGTAAGATGTGCAATCCACGAGGTGTTTGTGAACTTGTCTGCAAGAATATGCTTTTGATCAGTGAGGAAAATTTCAAGTTCAGTTTTCAAAGCCCACACTCGATTCAAAAAATTCCCACGAGAAAGCCATCTTACTTCTGTGTGGTAGAGTAGTTCTGTATATTCAGCCTCACCATCTTCACATAATTCACGAAATAGGCGCGTGTTAAGTGCATGTTGTTTGACAAAATGAATGACCTTAATAACGTCATGCATGACGGTTTCCAGTACAGGTTCCAAATGCTTAACAAGAAGTGCTTGGCGATGGATCATACAGTGAGTAATTTCAATTTCTGGATTATTACTTTTCACCAAAGCCGAAAAACCATTAAGATTACCCAACATAGCTGGAGCTCCATCAACAGTCACTGCAATGCAGTCTTTCCACTTCAAATTAATGATTGGAGTATTACAATATTCATTCACCGTATTAAAGACATCAATACCACGTGATCTCAATTTGAGAGGGGAATAAAGCAACAATTCCTCTTCAATTGCATGTGTACCTTTGTAGTGAATATATACCATTAGCTGTGCATTGTTACTGACATCTGCGGTGGGCTGGCGCCCTGCCCAGGGTTTGTTTCCTGCCTTGCGCCCTGTGTTGGCTGGGATTGGCTCCAGCAGACCCCTGTGACCCTATAGTTAGAATATAGCGGGTTGGATAATGGATGGATGGATGTTACTGACATCTGTAGTTTCATCAAGCTGAATAGCAAAATATTTACTCTCTGTTATTGAAGAAATAACTTGTTCCCTCACATTTTTTGCTAAAATAGAAATTCTTTCTTTTACTACTTTTGTAGACAAGAGCACTGAATTCAGTTTCACGGCCTCTTTCTGACCACACATGATCTCTGCCATTTTCAAAGCAGCTGGTTTAATTAATTCCTAACCAATTGTATGTGGTTTCTTGTTTCGAGCAATCAACCAGGCTACTTCAAAGCGAGCCTTTGCTGCTGAACGTTGATCAAATGTGCCTCTCAAGTTGCTGTCCAGTCTTTGTCTTTTGGCAGACTTTTCTAAATTTACAAAATATTCCCGCGGCTTGGAAGATAGATATGAATGTAAATTATCCAAGTGCTTCTTTAACTGACTCTTTTTGAAAGATTCTGCAGTGAGTACTTTACAACACACTGTGGTTTCATTATTCCCTTGTCTTCTATTTGTGTGAACCCATAACTGAGGAACTCTTCATGGTATACTCTCTTCCTATTTGAAGCCATCTGAAAGGTAAAAATCATCCGTGGTTATTTGTTGAACATACGTCGGTTAAATTAAGGCCTTTTCATTTATTAATAGTTTAACTTTTGTTAACAAAACATTATGTTACCTCGCTCGTCAAAATTTTAACCACAAACATTACATAGGTATGCAAAACGATTAGGTTAGAATGGCGTACATATATCAGCAACATGTGTGACCATATCAGTACTCGAACACCTTGCTACGCTCCCGTACGCTGTTCATGCAGTTACAAAATCGGACGCCAGAATACGCAAATGTAGCTTATGTGTACGCCGGCACCACACTGTGAGGGATGACTGTACTAAGCTAGTTTCTGAGGTCGTGTAGAAGTTTAAATTACTAAAATAATGTTTTCACATTTCATTTAATTTTATAATGTATATAATTTTTATTTAGGTTAAATGAGTCTCTGTTTCCCCCGAGATTTTTGTTTTTACCCCATTTGGGGTAATTTACCCCGGTTCGCCGACCACTGATTTAGAGTATACTAGGATGACCCATCCTTAATTTGAATGTTTTTTCGTTTACAGCTAGCCTACACAATACTTTAATAACCTTATAATTTTTATTTTAACTATTATTTTGTAATGAATAACTGTATATTATTAATATTATTTTTCAAAAACCCCTTCTCACACAGTAGACACCTACAATTTTTAAGTAATGTGGATTAAAGTCACTTCTGGGGCCCCCCTGGGGTTAAAGGCCCTGAAACTTAAGCTTCATTACTTTCATTGTAGATCCGGCCCTGTTTGCGGTCTCTCTTAGGGTTTCATTCATTTCACAGATAAAACACTGAACTCGGTTCTTGCTTTCTATATGGTTGGTTGGGAACATGTACTGATACAGCGCATTGCCGTGCCCACCACACAACAAACCACCTCAGGATCCCAAATTATGACCCAAGCACAGCCGTGCCACAGGTAACACCTCAGCACCACACTAGTTCAAATGGAACAGTGTGAGGTATTTTAAAGTGGCTGGAGTGCCAATCCTGCCATGACTGTTCATTCTCCAAGAATCATCATTAATGATTCTGAGAGTTTTTAGAGAGTGCAAAAATTCAAAAGGCACTAGGTCATGGTACAGAGACAACAATTGCTTGAAAACGTGGAGTGCTAGGTGTTACTGGAAGACAAGGATCTAACAGAACACTTTCATGGAAGAATTTTTCAGCCATTTTCCTGCTAAGACCATCTTTGGACGTGTAGTGGGGCCTTTATGGTTTTTAAATGAATATAAGCCTTACAATGTTTCATACAGAATATCCATCCATCCATCCATCATCCAACCCGCTGAATCCAAACACAGGGTCACGGGGGTCCGCTGGAGCCAATCCCAGCCAACAGAGGGCACAAGGCAGGAACCAATCCCGGGCAGGGTGCCAACCCACCGCAGGACACACACAAACACACCCACACACCAAGCACACACTAGGGCCAATTTAGAATCGCCAATCCACCTAACCTGCATGTCTTTGGACTGTGGGAGAAAACCCACGCAGACACGGGGAGAACATGCAAACTCCACGCAGGGAGGACCCGGGAAGCGAACCCAGGTCCCCAGGTCTCCGAACTGTGAGGCAGCAGCGCTTCATACAGAATACCTGCAAAATAATCATTTCATGCAAGAATTTACTAAGAAATAAGAAACCATTTTTTGAATGCTTTATTGCGGATATCATAACACAGAGAGCCTACACGAGTCTGGAGAGTGCACATTGACAAAGCCAGGCTCATTTCTATTTCATGTTTTTGTGGGACAGTGAGCAGTAATTTGGAGAACAGTTGGTGCTATCTTGACTCATGGCACTCTCTGGAGAGACATGTCATCCACCACCTTCTTGGTGTGTGCCTTCTGCTTATAACAATAATCAGTTCCCCTTCAGGGTAGTCTTCAGAGTTCCCACTAACTGCCAGCATCTCAAATGGCATGCAGTGGTATAAGTCTGAAGCTGGCATGATTCTTTGCTTTAATTACTGCATGATTATGATGCTTTATTAGGTTATTATTTTTATTGGTCTCTTCATCTTTTCTTTTATTTAATCTCTAGACTGTCTTTCTTTCTCTATCCGTTGTTTTGCCTTTTCTCTTTTTCATGTTTCTTTCTCTCTTATCTCAGGCTCCTTTATTAGCAAGCATTTGTTTATATTAAGTTGCCTCAATTTCAAACCCCAGAGCATTAACAAGGAAACAGGCTGAACTGAGTGTATCTGCACGTGAATCTCCTCATCAACACCCCAGGGCTGCTCATCCACACTACACCGTGCACCTATGCCCACCCACAGCCCGGGCGCACTGTCTTTACCTAAAACCTGCACACTGCCATGGACCCCTAAATACATTCTACCGTATTGCGGTGCCTGTGGTAAAATGAGTACGGGGTGAGTTTTATTGTGTTAATTTAATGACTTTAATTGATTTTTAGCACAACTCATTATTTTGGCTTACACCGGTACAAGGTCCACTTGTGAATACATTCACCAGTTTAATTAGATAATTACCAATTGAGCTATGGCACAGTAATTAGTTGGCACTGGCTGTGGATGGAGTGATATGAAAGAGAATGGATTAGTGCAGGAAAAGGTAGTGTTTGTTTTTTTTTTTTTGGAAAGAAATCGATTGCTGGTCAGAGAGGAAGCGAAAGGAGACAAGGGCAAGCATTGGTCAGGCGGACCAACCAAGAAAGAGCCTGACTGTGTGCTGCAATGAAACTCTGTGCTATGACTGTACTCTCTCATCAGTTGAGCTGTGAAGCTGACAAGAGAGAGTAAGACAACTGGGAGCTACTCAGAGGAGGGAGGCTCAAGACATGATGGCATCCAGTGAAGGGAAAGACGCTACAGCAATGCTTCGCAGTAGCGATTCAGATCTGCGTGGTGAATCAGGGATACGGTGTGCTACATTGGGTAGCTAAGCCAGAAACACATAACATTCTTCCAGGATGTTAGACAGCAGGCAACCCAGCAGGTACATGACCCTTTTATGTAAAAATACATCAAGGCAAGGGTTGCTAGCAAGAGATTGTAAGAGATGCTGGCTGGCAGGCGGAGTATACAGAATCCAGCTGGGGAATCTGAGGCCAGAAGGTAAAGGGATAGTAAAGGGATGACTGCTCCATCTGCCAGGGGGCAAGCTAACACCAAGGCTCTGTGAGGTTCACAGTTCTGTACAGGCAATTAAGGGTTCAGGCATGCATGGGGTATCTGGAATGACTAAAGAGATTTCTAGCCTGGTGCCCCATTGCAACATTGTTAGTTGGATTTAGCAGAAAGTGACCCCAACAGGGAGTTTAAGGTCTCCTCACAGCAGAGAAAGCTGAGTCTGGAGTTGGAAGTTGATTTACAGTAAAGATTCAGCTGCCTTTACAAAGAGGCCAGGACTGAAAAAGAGCAGCCAAGGTAGGGAATGTAAAGGCTTTTTCATCAGTCAAGTGAGCGAGCCATCCAACTCAGCAGACATGAGATTCAAGACCCTTACAGGGAGACTCAGAGTGGCAGCAAGACAGTGTTTCTGTCTATTTGAACGTTGTGCTCTTCAATTGTTTTGTTTCTTTCTTGTGTGGTTTTGTAATAAACTTATAATTTTAATACTCTTTCTTTCTCCAGATGTGGAGAATAAGAATACCACCTTTCAACAGGGATGCCTCTCAAGTGTGTTCCCTAGGCCCAGACAGGGGAAGCAGATGTTCTTATACATCACTAGTCTACTAAACAGCACTCTGCACATGATTGTTTCTCCTAAGTGATTACCCAAGGGTAACAATTGGTAACATGAAAAAAAAAATTAAAAATTAGGAGTAGACTTAGTGGGGGGTTGCTTGGCTTGAAGCACTATTTCGACCCTGCCTAGTTACTCTGTGTGAACCAGGGAAAAACTGGTGTTTTGTGGATTAAAAGAGTTCACGGCAGTTACTTTAACTACTTAGGTTTATTTTATACTGGTGGACAAGTTAATACCAGAAAGGCCAAAATTATTAGCCTAGATTTACATGTACACCCCATAGTACTTACCTGTTTAACACTCATTTCAAGTGTCATTACACAACAGTGGTTAAAGGCCTGTCACTGCCCCTGCCGTGTTACAGATCAAACACAAAGCAACTTCAGAATACTTCAAAGAGCTTATTGCTGCTCCTGGGTACATCCCCTGAAAGGACTACACTTCAAAATACCTTAGCAAAGACCAAGGGTCACTTCATGAGCTGTCCTCCTGCTGGGACTTACCAAATAAACTACCTTTGAAAGAGCTGCACAAATCAAACAAGGCAATATGGCCGAGAATGGCAAACTCAGCTTTTAAACCCAGCCTATTCAAAAGGTGCCCTGCAGGCCACATGAGGTCCAGAAGCAACCTCAGTCCTTGGTCCCACCCAAAATGCAGAGAAAAATACTTTTCATTAGCCTTCAGAAATTTGTTCATAAATTCCTACAGCAGTATAGACTATGAATGCAACAGGAGGCACAGCTTAATAACATTCAGCCCACAATGCAGTGTGTTGTTGTGTGTCTAGAAGTGGTGGTAATAGTCTATGATGCAGTGAATTTTTTTTTGTGTGTGTGTGATGGTACGCACTGGTACATTGTACCGGCACCTCAGCCACAACAGCTGGACGTTGCATCAACTACATATTAAACAATTCTATAATCAATTGTGTGCCAAGTCTTAGTTGTACTCCAGTTTCATCAAGTGAGTGCAAATGTGAAAGCCTCTTACTGACAATCACCATCTCCACACTTCTCTTCATATAACTGGTTGGCCCTCCACTCACACGCTTCGAACCTGCAGATTCATGGTTGTCATGAGGACGACGATCAGCCATTGACACTCAAAGCAAAGAATGAATTGGAAAGACTGCATTTGATGAAAACATTCAAAAAATTAGGAATTTTCTTGTTTTGTGGGACTACATAACAATTTTTTTGTAGAATGTACAGCTTGTTATTAATCTGTGGTTAATATTCTTTGATTACGGAAATTCTGTGTTTGTAATTTTAAACTATCCAGCACATATACAGTAGAGTACATCTATGTAGGTGGCGTAATTGTAGTGCCACAGTCTCGCAATAAGGAGATCATGGGGTCACATTCCGGGTCCTCTATGTGTGCAGTTTACAATGCACTTTGAGTAGTGAGTAAAGTGCTACATAAATGTAAAGAATAATTATTACTATACTTGACGATTTTTCAATTTCAAATTTTAAATGTTATATTTTTTCACCAATTAATCAAAACATAGATAGATAGATAGATAGATAGATAGATAGATAGATAGATAGATAGATAGATAGATAGATAGATAGATAGATAGATAGATAGATAGATAGATAGATAGATAGATAGATAGATAGATAGATACTTTATTAATCCCAATGGGAAATTCACATTCTCCAGCAGCAGCATACTGATAAAATAAATAATATTAAAGAATGATAATAATGCAGGTGAAAAACAGACAATAACTTTGTATAATGTTAAATGTTAACGTTTACCCCCCCGGGTGGAATTGAAGAGTCGCATAGTTTGGGGGAGGAACGATCTCCTCAGTCTGCCAGTGGAGCAGGACAGTGACAGCAGTCTGTCGCTGAAACTGCTCCTCTGTCTAGAGATGATACTATTTAGTGGATGCATTGGATTCTCCATAATTGATAGGATCCTGTTGAGCGCCCTTCGCTCTGCCACAGATGTTAAACTGTCCAGCTCCGTGCCTACAATAGAGCCTGCCTTCCTCACCAGTTTGTCCAGGCGTGAGGCGTCTTTCCTCTTAATGCTGCCTCCCCAGCACACCACCGCGTAGAAGAGGGCACTCGCCACAACTGTCTGATAGAACATCTGCAGCATCTTATTGCAGATGTTGAAGGACACCAGCCTTCTAAGGAAGTATAGTCGGCTCTGTCCATTCTTGCACAGCGCATCAGTATTGGCAGTCCAGTCTAATTTATCATCCAGCTGCACTCCCAGATATTTATAGGTCTGCACCATCTGCACACAGTCACCTTTGATGATCACGGGGTCCATGAGGGGTCTGGGCCTCCTAAAATCCACCACCAGCTCCTTGGTTTTGCTGGTGTTCAGTTGTAGGTGGTTTGAGTCGCACCATTTAACAAAGTCATGTAATGCTAGGACTCACGGCCTCTATATACCTTCACAGTACCTCAAGCTTGATCCAAACAAAATGTACGTACACTGCCAACTTTTTCTTTACAAAAAAGCCACTGCTAATCACACGTGGTGATTTAAAACGAACCTACATTCCCTCAGTGTGCAGCAGATGTTGTATTCATCTGTGTTAGTTACTGTTATCACTTGTTACAGACTTGTTCACTGAAAGCTTTGATAGCACTGATTGTTCTTTTTTATTCTGTTAAAAGCACTTTATGCTGCGCCTGGGTCATATATGAGCAAAATATTTATTTTACTTCAAAAGGTAAACAAATGTTATTGCTAATACTGTGCACTATTTTGTTTTTATGCACATTGAGATGTGCCTAGGTCAGATATGACCAAAATGTTTAATTTTTTTTTATTTTAAAAGTGCTGCTTTCTTCGATTCTGTTCAGTTGTAGCATTTTTTATTGTTTTTATGCACTTTTTGATGTGCCCGTGTCAGATGTGACCAAAAGGGAAACAATGAACAAACACTACTTGTTCTTCAATACATTCATGTTGATTTAAAATTTGTTTTTGCCTGCTGATTTTTGGCCGCTGAAAATGTCTGGCCCGGGTAAATGTTTTAGTTTGAGAATCTGGCCCACCTGAATTTGTAATCAAATAGCCCTGTTTTAAAGCATAGCCAGGGGCCAGAAGTTGGCATCCTCATGTTACTCTGGAAACAGCTGCACAATTCCAACAGCACAAGTCACACCTGAACAAACGTGCAAGAGACATACTCCAACAAGGGCAGATCATTACCTTTAATAAAGCGAAACAAATAACAAATCACTTGAACAAACACACTGGGGCAGATGATATCAATAAAAAGGTAAGTTTCATTAAGGAAATATTCAGACTTTAATTTAATTAATATATGTGTGTATTTGCAGAGAAACCAGGCATTAAATACCTTAAGTCAAAATCAGAAAAAAAACATACAGAACGATTCAAATCAGTGCCTGTGTAAGCAAGCTTGACTTTAATATAACCAGGAGAGAGATGTCTGTAATTTAAAGAGTTCATTCTTCTTAATCCATCTCAGACATTCTTTAACTGCTGCTTTGCAGTAAGGAAACTGTGGAAGATTGTGGGTTCGCTTCCTGGTTCCTCCCTGTGTGGATAGCGCTTTGAGTACTGAGAAAAGCGCTATATAAATGTACTGAATTATTATTATTATTAAGGGTTTATGCCGACTTCTTCTTCATTGGGGTGCATTTTAGGTGGCACTGCGCTTTTGTTCTCGGACAGCAAGACGGTTCGGTGCAGCTTCAGGACTGCCTAGACCCTGTCCCCCCCATACCCCCATCCCCATACTAATGCTGCATCTCATTCCTCTATTTTCATCTGCCTCACATTTGCCTCTCTCAAACTCTGTTGCATCTGCATCAGTCAATGGCTATACATTATCTAATCATCTCTAATTAGCTGTATTTACTTTTATACCGTGGTTTGATGGCCATTTGTAGTAAGATATATTAGTCAAAACTGTAAGACTGAGAATTTACCCTTGGTGGTCTTGCTCTTCTGTAAACCTGAAATTATTTTAAGTTAATTATAAGGTACCACTTAAATAACAAAGTCCCATAAAGCTCTCATTTCACATTTTCTTATGAGCATATACACACTGGTTAGTTTACCTGAGCTTAAACATGCTTCTTCTTAACTTTTGGTATATGTTTGCATATTTACCCCAGAGTTTTTTGCATTACCATTTTTATTTGCATCCCAGAATTCAATATTGTTTTAAAATACATTGTTTATTCCCTTCAATTTCTTTAGCTGATGGTTCAAAAGAAGATCTACGCTAATGGACTCCTTTTCTAAAATGGTCTTAAACTTGGTCTTCTATCATTACTTTTACCCTTTTGGCTAGCCCTTCAAATACTTCTCTTCAATCAGCTTCTCCCTTTGCATCTACTCCCCCAAACAACATGATGGTATTGCCTGCCTGCCAGCTTTACTCCAAACCTTTATCTAAATGTCTGTTTAAATACATCCAATTAAAAATAAAGCTAGTTTTCCCTCATAAGCTCTATGATGTAGCTATAGTCTTGGTCACATAGTATACTGCAAGAAAACAACATCTTAATTAAAATAAAACACAAAAAAGAAAAAAATATGAGTGGTACAGTATTTAATATATTAAAAATGCCCACGTTTTAATTACCATTACAACTAGTATGTAATGTCAAAGCTAAGACTAAACTTTAATAGGCAATACAGCAAGTTGTGTCATAGTATGTAATAGAAGTATGGATAGCCTAAAAATAGAAATAGCATCTGAAATTATAAGAAAGAAATATATAGTGTATATTGTGGCCCTGACAGGTTGTCTCACCATCCTTCCATCACAACCAGGTATTGTTCCTTGGTTCAACCCTGCCAGGATGCCAGGGTGCCCACTTCTCACTGGTATCTCCTGCCTGTGTCCTGGCTAAGACAGGATGATCCTCACCTTCTTTCTCATGCCTCCAAAGAGCTGGCCTCCTGTCCAGGTAAGGAACCTTGCCCCATTCCGGCTGGGACACCTACCCATATGTGCCATCCATTAAAATATATATACATAAATACAGACAGAAAGAGTAATAGAGAGAAATGTAAAAATTTAAAATGATACTTGATAGCCACCAGAGCAGAGTATGCCTTCATATCATATATTAAAAACAAAGGGAGTCTGGTCAACTACAGTGGAACACTGATTATCCAATGTAATGTGAACAGATGCTGTATCAGATAACTGAAAACTTGGATTAAACTGACTGCCACAGCCATTACAGATAATTACATTACAATTTATATGGTACTGTATCATTTTTAAGCATCTTTTCATAACTTATCACCAAAACTTTGCATCAGAATGTCAGCAGGTGTAATGTCTTCCTGTTGTTAAATACATACCTGTAAAAGTGCTGTTTCTGTAATGAGGAATCTCATGTGGATTTTCGGTGCAGTTCTCATCGTTTTATAAACACAAAAATCCAACATGAATAAAACAGTAGAGCATGTGTACCCAGTCAACACTGGAGACACTCTGACAATAGCTGAGGGGTGCATTTGGGGGAGAGGTAAGTGAATCACGCCCACATTCCCACAGTCACCAGCTCCTCAATCACTCGCTCAGTACTGTTGAGATTAAAAGTATAGGATTTACATCCTCAGTACAATATTCGTGGCAAAGATTTTAAGAATTGTGAGAAAAGTAGTGTATTACACTTACAGGTTCACCTCAGATAATGCAGAACCTCTGTAAATTTCGGCATGGATTCAGCTGTATGTATTTTGAGAGTAAGCGAGAGATAAAGAGAGAAAGGAGGATTTTTTTTATTTGGTATTTGGTATTTGGTACACTGTATTAATTCTCGAGGGGAAGTTGTCTTTTCACATGACCTTTGGAGGTCAAAGAGCAGGATCAGCCATTGCACTGCACCCCAGAGCAACTCTCAGGTTAAGGGCTTTGCTCAAGGGCCCAGCAGAGTAGAATCCCTTCTGGCAGTAACGGGATTTGAAATGGCAATCTTCCAGATACCAGCATAGATCATTAAAAATATTATTCTGGCAGTATCACCTTAATATTTTCACAATATCAGGTGTTTTCAGCAGTTAAAGTAAAGCTAAGAAAGACATAAAAACAAACAAAAAAGGAAATGAAAAATAAATAAAAATAGGTCACCAGGTTTAATTATTCACCAATTTTCAGACTCTAATCACATTTGTCAAGCTAGCATTGAACTTTATTGCCTACTCCACAGAGATCCTGCCAAATGACCTTTCTAAGCCACAAGTTATTTGCTCAGATACTGTACATCAAGTGCCGAGAATATTCTATCAGTGCCTCAAATAACGATT
This sequence comes from Erpetoichthys calabaricus, assembly GCF_900747795.2. NCBI lineage: Eukaryota > Metazoa > Chordata > Cladistia > Polypteriformes > Polypteridae > Erpetoichthys > Erpetoichthys calabaricus. Next base: position 142,209,546 of record NC_041394.2, read on the forward strand.
TTACCTTCAAAAAGAGTTTCTCACTACTGTGTGAAGTGACGAGTAACAAAATGCAAACACTTAAGAAGTAAACTGAAAGGTTTTTCAATCATGAAATGCTCTCCGGGTGTTTCAAAAACATTTTATCTGCAGGCGTTTGAATTATATACAGTAAGTGCAAACAAGACCAGCAGCTCACGATCACGACTGAGATCAGACCACAAGTGCACTTGTAATTTGGTTTCAGTGTGTGTTGCTTCATCGGTTTCTAAGCACAAATGTTGGGTCTAATCACACTTACATCTAACATGGTATTACTTTGAAACAGACTGAAATTCTGTAAGGGATCATGTGTACAATGATTCATCTGTCTTGCGCTCCTGAGATAGTGAATGGGAGTTTTAAAAGCTGCCCGGCACTCTTGTTACACCACTCACATTTAAAAGTGGTGTCATCTTTTACAGTCTATGCAAAAACATTCTTTTTGTATGTTCACTTTGAATAAAACTAGAATTTAATGTGCTGTCATAGGCTATACTAAAGAACTGTCACTATTACAACACAACAAATTTCACTCTTCCTCCTGAACTTGATATTCTGGCATCCCCCATATTCAGCTCTCCTACTGGTGTAAATGCAATTCCAACAGCCGTCCTCCTTGGGTATGACAGTGTGTGTGTGTGTGTGTGTGTGTGTGTGTGTGTGTGTGTGTGTGCGTGTGTGTGTGTGTGTGTGTGTGCGCGTGGCTAGCAGCCAACTAGTTATCTCAGGAATATCAGAAGGAGGGCCAGAGGTGTCTCGATCAGCTAGTCAAGCAGCAAGATTTGAAAAACAAGGACCAAATATTTTTTATACATCTTGTTAATTTCAGGGCCCCTGTAGCCCACTGGGCCTTGGTAAGCTTGGGCATATCTATGGCCATGAGGCCCTATATGAAATAACCATTGAGAATGAATATTAAAATAGCTGTCAAAAAAGTACAAAAGATTAATCATTGTTTGAGAAGGCAAGCCACTGAACTGATTATGAGACCTCTGAAAGTATCAGAGATGAGCTGATATGAGTTGCTCCCGTTCACTGAGAGTTCAAGGAAAGCATACAAGAGGAGAATTCCTGTTTGCCTGAGGTGTTCACTGACCTTGGTAAGATAAAATAATCAGTTCACACAAAGCAAAAATAATCAACAGGGCAGACACTTTTAATGGTGTGTTTTTTATAGCCTGTGTGTGTGTGCTGGGGCTCAGGAAGACTTGCAGAGGAGGGAGATGTGGCCACATTATAATTTACAGCCCTGCGGTTAGAGGGAGTCGTGATATACTGGCACTGCAGGCTTCTGCACTCTAGTGTGACAGCTGAGCTGAGTTAGTGTTTAAGTAGTATTGGTAGAAAACGTTTTACTATTTTGCAGTGTTTATAATGTTTAAGATATTCTTCGAAAGTGTCTGACACGGCATTACCTTTCAGTCTGTTGTTTTCAATGTAAACTCTTCTTCCTCTACAGGAGTTCAGGGATGCATTTCAACATGATGAATATCCACAAGATTTGTATGTTCAGTTACATCAGCTAGAGAAAAAGTTGCGGCACCGTGGAATTGTAGACATGTTTTCGTTTTGTTACATTGTTGTAGAGAGCTACTTTCAGAGATTAGGCATCAGGAAAGCATGATATTTGTTAAACGACTTAGTGATCAATGGCAATTATTAATCTATTCACTTTCAAATAAAAATTGGGTGTGTTGTATTACAGTACTCCATGTAGTTTTGGGAACTTTCATTAGAAAAGATCTTGCTGCACTGAAAGTCCACTTTACAGAATGAAATACACTGAGAAATTACAGCATTATTAAGACGTTCTTTTCATTTGACAGCCTTCTGCAAACAAGACATTTTGGAAATATGAGATTCGGAATACTTTTTAGTACTGTAAAGTTAGTGATATTATAATATACCCATATAATCATTCATTTTTCCAAACACTGAAAGAATGCAACATATCATTTAATTTGACTGAGGTTGATTTATAAAGTGTTTCTATTGCTAGCCCCACAATCATCCAACCATAAATTAGTTTTCTGGATCCAGTAATTCTCTTTAGGAGTTTTGCTAGAATATATTAGAATATGGGGTAGTGTGAGGAAACAAACTTAACTTACCAACTGAAACATTTTGCTGAGCGTCTGAATTTTTAGACGATCTGACGTAACATCTTTATTTTTTTTTTTAATTGCTTCACTGGCTTCCTCACACAAACAAGCTTTTGCTTTATTGACTCAGAAAGCCTTTCGGTCCACCAGCCCCTTCCAGCCAAATAAACAACCGAGACCCTGAAGTGGATCGACACCCCTAACTTTCCCCTAGTACAGATTTAAGTTCTTTTTGAAAAAGAGAGTTGGACATCTTCTACATGGAGGTATCCACTAGCTTTTACCAACACGCCACACATTAGCAAGAAAACCATGGAATGGACCAACAAAGTACCAAAACCCCAAGAGCCAAATCTGACTATTTAATAAAACTATTTAATAAAAAAGCTTTGTGGAAAGCAGAGTGCATCCTCTCAATCAGAATTCACCAATGCATTCTGAATTCTAGCAGCTGCTATTAGGTCAGAAGATAGAAAGCAACCAGTTTAAATATTCCTTCTTTTGAATTGCCATTAATCCTCTCATTGAGGTTTATTTTAATAGACAGCCACAGGCTAATTTGTGGCCTCAGCATGAATGATTCTCTGTAGTAAGTGCAATTTAATAATCAAATTTATCACTTTCACTACCATATGTTATATCTTTGTAAAAAAATATTGTTGATGGTTGAATTTTGTCCAGGTCTGCCTAAAATAACCCTGCTGACAAACTAAATTTCCTACTCTGGACAATAAAAAAATGCAAATGAATTGAACAGAACCTTTTTGTCTCATTAGGGCTTTAATAATAATAATAATAATTTTTTATTTATTCGTAGGCGCCTTTCTAAACACTCAAGGACACTGAACAATAGCTAAAACACACTTTATAACAAAACTAAAATATAAAATTTAAGATCAGACAGAGCAATTGTAGTGAAAGAGAAAAAGCAGTCTTAAACAAATGAGTTTTAAGTTTAGATTTGAAAAGTGAGAATAATTCAATATTTCTAAGCTCAGATGGTAGTGAGTTCCAGAGCTAAATGCTCTGCTCCCCATAGTGGTAAGACGGACGAAGGGGACAGTCAAGTGGATGGAGGAAGAGGATCTAAGGGTACGGGAGGGAATGGCAACATGGAGGAGGTCGGACAGATATGGAGGGGCAAGGTTGTGGATAGCCTTAAAAAGAATTTTGAATTGAATTTGGAACTGAACTGAAAGCCAATGAAGCTGCTGCAAAACGGAAGTGATATGGTGAATAGAGGGGGTTCTAGTAATGATGTGGGCAGCTGAATTCTGGACCAGTTGAAGTTTATAAAGAGATTTGCGAGAAAGACCAAAGAAAAGGGAATTGCAATACAGTAATCCAGATGAGAAGTAACAAGGCTATGAACAAGGATATTAACCATCAGTCTGGCTGATTCCCTACACTTCACACCCATCATACTGCCAAGTGAGGATCAGGCCTCCTTCTCTCAGCTTTAGTAAACAGACTTTGACTATAAAGACTAGAGAGATGTGATTGGCTATTGCTATGGATAATCCTTGATGAGAGCAAAACTCTAACAACAAATGTTATCTCCAGTTGATATTGCTGTTTTTATGATCACCCTAACCATAACTCTCCAGAGAAATCCATCATTCTCAGTTTAAAAAGATTACCAGTAAAACTATGCAAACTGCAGGTACTGAACTATCAGGCACAATGTCTACAGTCTCTAGGAAGGCCTGATCTCCACCATTCAGATGAGAAGTTTGCGCAGTGATCTCACAATCTCTTCTGATAGCGCCTAACTAAGTTATGCAGTTGAGTACTAGTATCCATGTTTGGGTGCTTATTTTTCTTAATTAAACAGCATAATGTGTTAGAAGGTGAATATTATGCCTTTATAAGGAAAAACTAAATTAGCATAAGCTGCTCTATTTTGGGCTGTTTGTATGTAATGCAATGATTTACTTCATGAGATAGAAGTACATACTAAAAACAAGAAGAGGTGCATCAGATATATTGTGCGTTTCAATTAAAATTTTTAAGTCTACATATTTTTGATTGTAATAGAAATTTGACATTTTCCATCCTCTGATAAAAGACTATAGAGGGCTAGATCCCTAGTAAAGGATCAAAAAAAACATTCAAAATCACTGACCTTGAAATAGTCTAAATTGATACCCCAAATGCTTATGTTTGCAATTTGTCATTTTGAATCACATGGGAGTTTCTTTCAGAGGGCTAGGACCAAATATTATCATATTTGTGTTTAGTATCCTTGAAATAGCATAAAACCACAGTCCACATTCCTATATTACTGGCCCCTATTTTTTGTGAAAAGGAGTAACTCCTCATATCCCATAAGAGGGTGAATCCCTGGTATTGGCTGATGTGGTCTTCACAAGTCCTTCTGATCATTCATGCTGCAGACACCTATTGGTTTACTCTATCATAATGGTGTAATTTCCTGCAAAAAATATGGCCCAAAGCTGGTCTATGAGTTTTTTGGGAGTTTAGGAAGCCAAAAATACGGTGGAACTCCAAAAAACTATCCTTCCCTAATATGAGAAGTGGACCAAGAGATGAAACATTAGTCAAAACTGAAACGAGTCAAAACGTTAAAACTAAATCCTAATCATAAACCTGAAATCATAGTCAGAATGCAAAACAGTAGAATCGGAAGCTAGAAAGTAGAGAGAGAATGTTTTTTTTTTTTCTGCTGCGTATTTCCTTTCTTCTCATCAGAGTTACTGTTTCAGTGGCACCACATTAGAAAACAATCATTTCCACGCACATGACACAAGGAACAGGCAGTCCTTAACAAGTATTTGGAAATCCTTTCTTATGTCAGAAAAGAACCATTGAGCAAGGCATGTAAACACTGAGAAAGTACCGGTTTACTGATAAAAAGGGTTTTGCTTTTAGTAAAAAATCTTTTTCTCTCTCTCTCTCTGCCATTATGTTACTTAGAATTGTTTAGGCAAAAATGTCAAGACAAGGATTTCCTCATTTTATTTCATACACTTAATGGCAACTCCAATAAAAAGAAGAAGTGTAAGGAATGACTTTTTAATGAGCTTCATGAACTGATTGATGTCTTCTAATTTGTTAATAATCTTGCTTTTATTTTGGTCTTTACAAACCCCAATGCCAAAGAGATTCTAACCATAATGTCCTCAAGTTTTCTTCACTTTGACATTTTTCAAACCTTGTTTAATTGTTAATTAGTCACCAGCTTGGCTCAACTAGTAATACTAATATGTAGTATATCACTTTTATCAATGTAATGGGTGTATTCAAACATATAAACCACAAAATGACAACCCAGGAATTATTGGACATTCTAAAAGAGAGCTGGGAGGAAGGGACACTCCTTTCCACTAATATTTTGGAATATATTGTACTGTTAGGTGATAAATTTGAAAAAAATCAGAACTTTTCTCAAAGAAAACATGGATCACAAGCAATCATCACAGGCTTGCAATTACGATTGTGGCACAACCCTTTGTCAGTTCCATCCCAGATATCGAGTCATGGTCCTCATTCTCACTTCACATTCCAAATTACTGGCATATTGACAAGTTTCCTACAAAATTAAGGAGAGGAAAGGACTGGTTGATTATTTAGTGAAACAACCAAATCATTGACCAGTGGAACAAGTATACCATGTGAACTTGCTGAAACTGTGGAAGGACAGGTACGCCGAATCCTACTTCGGCCTGCCTTGTTCCTTCTTTGCTCATAAAACAGCCCTTATTTTCAGCACATATGTAAAGGCCAAACAACGACAAGAGATCAAAGCAGCTATCTTGTCTGTGACATCAGGTGTGGTCTCTTAACTTTAATTGTCCTTGAGATGTGTCTAGAACTTGATTGAAGTCCACCTGTGGCACATAGAACTGATTGACCATCATTTACAAAAGCACATCCCTGTGCATAGAAGGTCCCACAATTCACACTACATGTCAGAACACAAACCAAGCCATGCAGTCCAAAGAACTCTCTGTTGACATTTTTGATAATATTGCGCTAAGGCACAGATCAAGGCAAGGGTATTAAACCATTTCTAAAGCTTTGCGTATTCCCAGGAGCACATAGTGTGTGCTTGGTGTGTGGGTGTGTTTGTGTGTGTCCTGCGGTAGGTTGGCACCCTGCTCAGGATTGGTTCCCTGCCTTGTGCCCTGTGTTGGCTGGGATTGGCTCCAGCAGACCCCCGTGACCCTGTGTTTGGATTCAGCGGGTTGGAAAATGGATGGATGGATGGACAATGGATTTAGTAATTGAGAAATGGAAGAGGTTTGGAACCATGAGGACTCTTCCTAGAGTTGGTTGTTTGGATAAACTGAGCCCCCATGGAATAAGGGCCTCTGCTGAGATGGGAGAACCTGCTGGAAGGACAATCATCTCAGCAGCACTCCAATAATCAGGCATTTATGGTAGAGTGGCTAGATGGCAACCACTCTTAAGGAAAAGGAATATGACAGCCTGCTTTCAACTATTTAAACCCTTTAGGAAAAAGATTATTTGGTCTGAGAAGGCAAAATTGAACTGCTTCGGCTGAACTTCAAGGACTGTGACAAGGCTCTGCTCATCATCTGCCTAATCCCCATCCTTATGGTAAATCATGATGGTGGTACCATCATGCTATGGGGACGCTTCTCATAGATGAGGAGAAGTGTGAATGCAGCCAAATAAACAGAGGTCCTTGAACCTTTTCCAGAGTACCCACAACCTCAGACTGAGGAGACAGTTCACCTTTCTACATGACAATGACTTGAAGCACACAGCCAAATCAACACTAGAGTAGCTTCAGGACAAGTCCCTGACTGTCCTTGAGTGGCTCAGCCAAAGCTCAAACTTAAACCCCACAGAGCATCTGTGGAGAGACGTGAAGAGGGCAATTCACAGATGCTTCGCGTCCACTTTAACTGAGCTTGAAAGGATGTGCCAGGAAGAATATAATAAACTGCCAAAACCAGGTGCAGAAAGCTTACACAGACTTACCAAAGAGAATTCTACAAAGCATTGAATTAAAACTTCTGAAGGCTTAATGCATGAGATATTTCAGTTTGTGATTTTTAATTCATTTGCAAAACTTTCTGAAAACATGCTTTCACTTTGTCATCATGGGTTACTGAGTGTCAATTGATGGGCAAAAATGGCAAATTTATCCATTTAAATTAAATAAAGAGTGCAGAAAGTGAAGGGGTCTGAACACATTGTGAGTCCACTTTAAACGTTTTGAAACAACGGGCCCAGAGTAGCTCTGAAGACTGTTCAGTGTGTTGTCTCATGCTAGCTAGAGTTGAATCCTCCAGATGTTGAGTTCAACTTGGACGGACAAGAATGTTCAATCAGGCAAATAATTCATTTTTAAAACACAGCAGTTATTAACAAAGGTTTGCTTAAAGAAAATGCTAAGGGAATTGTCAGAAAACAAGCCAATGGTTTTTTTTATACATTTAGTCCACACAATCTTTTGTTTAAGCCAAAATGTAAACTGATCAAAGAATTAAGAAAGTCAAAACACGTTTCAAAGCCAGCAGATACCTAATAAGAGTCGTTTTTTCCATTTTTTTTAATACATTTTTCGTGAGTCGAAACACAAGCTTGGTCATAATGTTGGAACGATTTACTGCACATGTGGTTTTCCCTTTAAGTACAATTCTGTTAATGTTACATGAAGCACACGTGTACATCATGTTTCCCAGCAACACAATGCATATGCAGTCTCAAATTGGAAATACCCACTGGAAAATATGGAGAACAATAAAACATAAAAAAGGGAATAAAAATAACTTTTAGATACAGCGCAAAATGACCTACACAGATGTTTAATGCATACCTAACACCAGAAGCAAGAGAAGAAAATTAGAAACTGCCAGGGGGCTGAAATCTCTAGTTCCGTAAATTAGGGTTTACATACAAATACAAGAAATTAGAGACGGGGAGCCATCCATCACTTCTGCTGGCCATAGCCCCTGTCATCTGAGGCCCTTTAAGCACAGTAGTTAGAGCTGTAGTCACAGTCTGGACTGCTAGAAGCATTTCACAGCATGTAGGGTGACTTCTTGGGTGAGTGTAGTAATAGAAAATCACCAAAAGTATACTTTCTAATAGCAGCTCTAGCTAAAAGCAAACATGCATAGCTCTTCAGAACCTCCCCAAATCTGTTTATTTCAATATTTCAATCGTCATATTACTGTATTAACCAATTAGTCCCTGTATTTGTGGGGAAAAAGTCGAGTTTCAATATTTACGAAGCATTTGTTCTCCATTATCTTCTTTTTGCCAGTTTTCTTGGACAGCATAATTTTGTTTTTTTTTTATTTCGTCTTATACGATTTCTCATATTAGAAATTTGTTAGTTTTCACATACCCCTTGGGGTCAGAGCACAGGGTCAGCCATTGTATAGCGCCCCTGGAGCAATTACAGGTTAAGGGTCTTGCTCAAGGGCCCAGCAGAGTAGGATCTCTTTTGGCAGTGATGGGGATTCAAACCGGCAACCTTCAGGATACCAGCGCAGATCCTTAGCCTCAGAGCCACCACTCCACCCAGAAAGCCACCACTCCACCCAGAAACATAATGATTGTGAATATTCTTGTAGAGAAAAAATCATGAATGATTTCTTGGTTCTGTGACCAGCAAATAAAGTCAGAAAGAAAGAACAGATCAAATGAGTGTTATAAAAGCAAGCTTGGGTTGATACTCAGGTGAGCGAGCAAACTGTCATGAAGAGGAAAGATTCGAAGTCAGTAGACAAATAGGCCCTAATCACATCTCTCTATTATAAAAAAAAATCTTGGAAGGCTTGGAGAAGGAGACGATACGTGATTTTCTCGGAGACACTTTAACGTCCAGCGAGACAAGGCAGTGAGACAAAAGAACAGCTGCTGCACAGGCTTTTAAATGATTGACACGCAGCGCGACAAGCAGAACATGCAGCTCAGCAGCAGGAGCAGCAAGACAGCAGCTGATCCGACTGCATCTCCTTTTTGTGTGTTCGGCCCCCCCCCCCTTCACAACATGAGCAGCAGAGATGCGAAGTGACTGGCGCACAGCATGCCCCTCGGGGTGTGGTGTTACGGGTCCACAGCTCTCCCACCAAAGGCTATTTTTATTTAAATAAATAATCGCAGCGCTCGTGGCTTAGCGAGGGGGCGTGGTGGCTGTAGCAAGCCGCAGGGCGATCTGCGGTGTGGGCGTTTTTCGCCTAAGTGCACAGGTGAGAGACTGCCCACATCCGTGATCGTTCCTGTAGCTAATGGGCTGCAGCTGCCATGTCCTCCCCACATATACAGTGAAGCGCAAGCTGGTTAAAGGGAAGGAAAAAGAAAAGAAAGGGAAGAGAACGGGAGGCAGAGAGAAGACAGGAAGCAGGTGGAGAAAGCCGGTGTGAGGAAGGAGAGCGAGCGAGCGATCAAGAGCAGGCTCGCAAATGAGAAAGCAGGCAGCTGGGAGGAGAGTCTACGAGAGGAGTGTTTGGCCGACACTCAGTGGGGCTGAAAGAAGTGGTCGCTCCAGCTGAGCAACTAAGTAGCTTGAGTGATCAGTAGAAGTATTCGACTTGGCCGTTGCTAGGAGCGGGAGTCGAGGAGGCTTTGGGCAGGTGTAGTGCCAGCGTGAGCGCCTTGGCCGCTGGGAAATATCCCAAGTCTCGGTCTGGTTGGGAGCCCGACGAGGCCAAGGAACGGAGGGCTACCGGACCTGTTTGAAGGGCAGCTGATCCTGTAGGTAGGCGACTCTCCTGTAGAGCAGACCAGATGGGCTTTGCAGGGGAGCCGCCATGAAAACGGAAGACACCGGGTTTTTGTTTTTAACATTACTTCCTGTACTATTTTACTTCGTGGTTTTTAGAAGAGTTTTCCTATTTATTGATTTTAACCTCCACGTTTTCACAAATGTTTTATTGGATTATTTATTTAAAGAAGATATTGAACTGCACAGCACTTTATTTGCACTTTGGAATTGTTTAATAAAAGCACTTTGCACATTTTATACATCATCCCCTTGCTCATTGTTATTGTCCCACTGACTAGCTCATCGGTGACATTACCGACGGTGTTGGGTTCAAGGGCTCCCACATAGAAGAGGAGCATGGAGCTGAACCCGCATCGTCACAGGGGGTTTGAGGGTTGGAAGGGGTGGCCGTGCTAAGCGAGCAGGGGGCACAGCCCCCTAGTACTTTTTAAAAATAAACGTGAAGCACTGAGAGGTTTATTCCAAAGCTAGGACAACAAGCCCACCATGACAACATCTTTTATAAACTATAATGATTTGCGGGTTTTGGATGTCTTCACTGTTATTTTCTACCGTTCTGTATTTATGTGTACCATTTTATTACTGTTATGATGTTTAGCATTATATTTGTTTATTATATGGCAACTCTGTAGCACTTTTTTATCACAGGCACTGTCATTTTATTATTGTTTGGGATTAGCAGCAATGCTGTTGATAGAAATGCTTTTACTTTGCTACTACAAGAGAAATCACATGCCATAAGATCATCAACTGGTGGGTATTTAAGATGGCAGCACGCTAACATTGGCATTTAAGATGTCTGAAAGCTAAAACCTTGTTGTAATGGAATTTTTGACTATGACAAAATGTTTGGGCTTTGGTGTTTTATCTTATTTTGTCTTCTTGGTTTTCACTGTTTATACGTTTCAGAGCTTTCTTATTATCTCCTGCCCAAAATAATCAACTTCTTCATCCATCACAGCAGTATACAAGGCAGCAAGATGATGTCACATGGAGTGATTCTGACAGTCAAGTGCTAGTAACAGTTCTGTTACCATAAACAACATGGCAATTGCCAAATCAAAATAGAGTATAAAATGTCAGTGCCAAAATGGCATCAGATAACACAGTCAAAATGACAATAAAAATAAACAGAACTCAAAAGAAAGTATTACATAGGAAAATTATATTCAGAAATTGATATAGGGATGTCCAAACCCCAAATTATGATACATAAATATCTTGGTACAGCTGAGGCTTGGCGAGTGCCCAATTTAGAGACCTTAGAGTTGTATCTTTACTGTTTGCTGATGTTGTTGTTCCCTTCACCCCATTAAATTGCAATGGCTGGTGTGCGCTGGAGTGGTTGACAGCTGAACTGAATATTATCATCTCCTAATCTACTGCCATGGCATTGTCTCAAAAAAATAATGGTTTGGTTTTTACCAGACACTGCAAATGGGGGACAAGACCCTGAGGGTCAAAATGAGGGTAGAGGTGATCTTGGGCTTGACCAAAGAACAAGCTCTGAAATAGCAGTTTTTAAACATTCTACTGGAGCTTGGTGGATATACATACTCAAATGATTCCCTTTAAATGTCACTTTATATCCCCGTTTTCACCTATGGCCATGAGTTCAGAGTACTAACCAAAAGAATGAGATTGCGAGTGGCCCAAATGAGGTCCCTGCCCACATTTTCATAGGGTGTGGACCTCAAGAATGTGGGAAACTTCTAAGAGCTACATGAAGTGAGCTTTGCATCTTGTTAGGATGCCCCTTAATAAAATGAAAACAATTTACCCAAATATAATAATTAAAAGGAACAGAAGAACACGAGTGTTAAATGAATGTGGTGCAGGACACTAGGACAATATTTAGTGCCATGTCACTTCAGGATAAGAGGATTCAGCTCTTCCCAAAGTTACCTTACAGCGTAGTCCACATTTTGTATTACTAGTGTATCTTCCCTGGAGTTTCTGTGTTGTTCATTCTTCTTGTAATATGGGGGCAAAAACTGCACATAGTGTTCCAAATTGACCTCACAAGTGGACGATACAGCTTAACCTTTACATTTTAACATGCAATCAGCATTTTTTGGGGAGTTTATTTACCAAGTGAAAGCATACAGTATAAGATCTATAACCTAGTGCAACCCCTTAGTAACAAAAGCAAACATAATTCTGCACACATGGTGGACCTGGTGTTCTGCAAACAACAACAAGGTTGCCGTTACTGGACAAACATTTGCTTCCCCCCAAAAGTCAGTTTCAGACATCATGAAGCCTGTACCGTATATGTGAAGGCACACAACTTCACATTCTATAACAGTGGTTTAATAATGCCTTAGCAATTCAAATGTTGAAAGATTTCTTTCCCTCCAGGCATGAAGGATTTTGTACACTTCTAACGAATGACAAATGGTCTTTTTTTTTTTTTTGAATGTTGGATTTTATATATCGTTTTCTGCACTTTCTGCTTTATAATGTCAAAGGCTGACTTTAAAACTGACTGAAGGAAAGTGAATCGCTGTCTAGCAAGGACAACCTTGATGTTATTCCAGGCACAAGAGGAATCTGAAGAAACCAGAACAACCTATATACAGAGCAACAGGCAGCTCTGGGAAACTGAATTCTTGCTCAACATATATGAATCCTTTAGAAATTTCTGCAGTCCTGCATAAATGGATTCTAAAAAAGTGCTATGATCTTCCTCATCAAGTCATAATAGTAGATAAAAGGAGCCTGATTAACTCTTTTAGGGCTAATTATTTTTTCCCTTTTGTCCCAGGGTTGAACATTCTTCCACAAAACTCAGTTTTCTGAAAAGCACACAAAGCAATGCTTTCACACATAAATCAACATAAAGTACTTATTTATGACACTCTGCCCCTCCAGTATGTCAATTCACATACTTATCACAAACCTGTTTGTCTCATCACTCATAAGCTGAAAGGCACTTTCTGGAATAAAAACAACTTGAAGTAGTTGAGGGGCTGGTAATCCCCCAGTGTCCCCAAGCACACCATGTCATTTGATAAAGTCCAGTTACCAGCCTGCCTCCCATGAATCAAGGTCTGGGTGGTCCACCTTGGGGGAGTACGTTGCCTTCAGCTACATGAGCAAGGTCAGCACTATGACGTGGATACCTGAGGTTTTGTCCTCGATTTCCAAATCACTTGCATCAAAATCGGAGTTCGATAAGTCAGAGTCCGATTTCAGCAATAATACTCAAAAAATTAACAAATAATACGCATAGAGAATTTTGTTTTGCACATTTGCTTCATTCTCTCGCCTGATGTTGATGCCATTCTAGACGTTGTTTACTGTACTCTACTCATGTACACACAGGGATTTGATGTCACACCAACGAGTCTAACAGTCCTCCTAGCTAAGAGGGTCTACCTATAATGTAACAGTGAGTTTTATTGAAGTTTACAGTGTTTTTATACCCTCTGCCCCTGAATGTTGATTTTAGTCGGCATCCTCCCTCAGGGTTACCTGTCGACAATGGTCAACATCCTCCCTAAAAGAGTTAAACAAAGGCCACACACATACAAAGCAGACTGTAATATCTTGATTAAAAATACTAATAACCTATTCAAGGTTTTTGTCGTAGATTTAAGTAGCCCAGGTCTGCTCTTCTGCAGTGCAATTAGAACTTGGTAACGGTACAGGTAGAGGAATTTTACCAGTCTAAAAAGGCTCATTATGTTCAGATACCATGACACAACCACAAAAACTACAAGTCTAGTATGACAGTAAATACTTAGACACAGCAGCTAGAAGGTCTCTTGATGGGACAAGATATTACATTCTGACTGCTATATTGGAATGAGTTCAACTCTAGTTTATGGAAATTGATTAGGTGGCTTTGTCCACTGGCAGTACATCAATAGACTGAATGTCAGTTTTTTCCCACAATCTGAAGGTAGGGGATGTCACCTATCAACTTCCTGCCTTGTAACAAGGCACAATGGGCAGAAAACGCCTTTCCATCACACTTCAACAAAGTCAAACTGGCGGTGAGTGTAAAGGCAACATAACTCAGTGGACACAACACATAAGTGCTGTTTTATTTGATGAATCGTCATGTGGGAAGGAGTCCCTCTTCCACGTTTTATGACAAAAAAGACCTTGTAACCAAGGCAGTGAGGTGGTATGCACAAAGCGCAACATATATCAAAAGAAATTATACGCAGATGACATTTTTAATTGTTAGGTATAATTCAGGGAGTTCATCATCAATTTATTTAGCAATTGACTGATAATTTGAAATAAACACCAAGGCAAACACTGGTAAAAGCAGGAGATATACAGAGAAAACCTTAATCTATCAGAGATGTGGGAAAGATGAACTCTGGCAACATCTCAAAATGGAAAATGAGAGCATAGTGCACTGATGTGGCAGAACAGCTTCTCAGGGAGAAGGGCCTGAACAATGTTCATAGACGGTGTTAAGTGTGCAAGCTGCCACAATATTTGTCAAGAAAGTCATCGTGTTATAGCTATACTGAAATTTGTAAAGGGTGCGACAGCAACACATACTGACTCTGTCCCATGGTGGCTCCTCACTGAAACGCCGACAGTCAGCAGAGGCATTTCATCTTAAGTGGGCAGAGAGAACTAAAAAGCTACTAAAGCCATTACTAAAGGGCACGTTATTAAATGTGAGGCAGATGGCTGAAGAATTGAGAGATATTATCAACAGGCAAAAGGTCAGTAATTAACAAAAACAAGTAGGTAAGAAACAAATAAATCAAACCATGGATTAGACAACTTATTTTGTGGGTCTTGAATACCAGGGTCAGGACAGCATCACCAAAGCACTGAAAGTGATCAGCACAGTTGGTTAAATCAATGTCAGACCAGATAGAAATGAAGGTCTAAACCTCATACACACATTGTAAGTCGGAAATCCTCACAAGACCTATACTGCAATGACCACTGAAATAGGTTTTCTACTGAAAGTAGAGGCCTACACCTGGCAAAGGCCCAACAACACAAAATGTCGCTAGCAGTATCTAATAGCCACCTACTGAAAGGCTGGCAGCTGCTCACTCTGGACTCACATCCAGCCCTTTAAATGCCTTCTTTGTAGAGCCTATTCTGAGGTTTGTGGTTTTCCAGGCCACGCTGTCAGGATACTTGACGTGAATTCTGGCCGGCTACCCTGTTTCCTTAACTACACCCATTTGTGATCTCATTCAGAGCGGTTTCTGGCACAGTGGACTGCCAGCAGCTTTAACCACTAGACGTTCATCCACTACTAAGGTTTTTGGCTATGTAGTGTACAGTACAGTTCTCCCTTGATGGATCTCATATATCATAAGACCTCAAATTCTCCATGTCTTAAAAAGCTTTATGGTTTTAATGCAGTCTCGTACAGGCGCATATTTCAGTCTGTCACACTACATTGTGCTCGCCTTTTTTCTACAGGTAATACCCTGTTTAGCGCAATTGGCTTAATTTAAACCAATTTTGTTTCCCATGAAATAAATTTTATGAATTAAGGAAGTAATATTCCTGTATAAACTGCAAAAAAGAAACTAAAAGTATAACGAAGCACTCATTCTCTTTACATGGCAACTTAACTAAATGAATTCTCCACATATTTACTTACCTACAAGGTAGAAAGAAAGCAGCATTTTATTATGGGTCATTTAATTTAAAAAAGTGGTTAGTTTGTACTGTCTTAACATTCTTCTCTGATGTCTCATAGCAGTTTCCTGGCTCCCCGTTTCAGCATAAGATAGAAGGAGGCTGTTCCGCTCATCTAGCTTGTTTATTTAGCTTTGGATAATTTAAACCAAGTATCTGCTTCCATCAGACAGGGATCAACTTCAACAGAATGGCTGTTCTGTGAATGTCAAGCTGTCTCGTTACCTTTCCTCTTTTCACAGTTATGTTTTCAGCACCTCTCAGGAAAAGGTGCAGTTCCTCAATGGATTCAGATAGGATTTAAGCACCATTTATAGTTAAATGTACAATTTGTCTGCCTTTCAAAGTTGCCATCGTGGATCCTAAGAAATCCTTCACCAAAGTCCAATGTATCTTCTGTCGTATCATATTCTTTTAGCATTACCATTGTCACCCATGAGTAGATTACTTTCTTCAGTGCACTTGATTGATGCATCACTTGTCAGATGTTCTTTAGACACAGAGCATGTGTAGAATCTAGAATAGTTTGGGCGCACTTTGTATGTCCATCTGTCCTTCACTGGGCACATGACTTCCTATACACACTCATGTCATTTGACCCACCTTTGATGCTACATCTTCTCATCACCTGACCCTGTTCCATCTGGACAAAAAGGACATGTATGTAAGAATGCTATTTGTCAATTTCAGTCCAGCATTCAACACCATTATTCTTCAGAAGCTGATAAGGAAATTGAACCTGCAGTACTGAATATTGAACCTTATTATTATTATTATTATTACTACTATTATTACCACCCTCTGCAAATAGATTCAGAAGTGAATGAAGCACTAAATATCTTGATGTGGACCTAGCGGACAACCTGACCTGAACACTCAACATCACCACTTTAATATATATCGGACCCAGAAAACACTGTCCCTGCTGTTTTAACAGCACTAACAGAATTTCAAAAGATATCTGGTCTTAGAATTAATCTGAATAAAAGTATACTCTTTCCAGTGAACTCACAAGCATATAATATTAAATTAGACACCCTACCTTTTACCATAGCAGATCAGTTTAAATACCTAGGGGTAAATATCACAAGTAAACATAAAGCTCTTTATCAACAAAATTTTGGCGTCTGTATGGAAAAAATTAAGCAAGACTTGCATAGATGGTCAACCCTTCATCTCACTCTAGCCGGAAGAATTAACGTTGTTAAGATGAATATCCTTCCTAAACTTCTCTTTTTATTTCAAAACATTTCAATATATATCAATAAATCGTTTTTTAAACAGTTAGATTCAATAATAACCTCATTCATTTGGAACTCAAAACACCCACGTATCCGAAGAGCGACCCTACAAAGACCTCAGGCAGAAGGTGGCATGGCTTTACCTAATTTTCAGTTTTATTACTGGGCAGCAAACATACAAGCCATAAAAACCTGGACACAAATAAATGCACATACACAGGCTTGGTCTGCAATAGAAGTAAAATCCTGTAGTACTTCTTTATATTCCCTGCTCTGCTCTCCAATAAATGAAATGTTATCGCAAATATACTAATAACCCAATTGTGCTTTACTCACTCAGAATATGGAACCAAATTAGGAAGCATTTTAAGATGGAAAATCTTTTATCAGTGGCACCTCTGCAAGGGAACCACCTCTTTCAACCTTCGCAAGTATATCCAGTTTTTAATACCTGGAAAAGTTTTGGGATTAAAATGCTCAGAGATCTTTATATAGACAACATATTTACATCTTTTGAACAATTACGTTCAAAATTTAACCTCCCAGCTACACATTTCTTTTACTATCTTCAAATTAGAAATTTTGTTAAACAGAAATTGCCCGATTTCCCCCACCTTGCACCCTCCACAATGCTGGAAAAAATACTGCTCAATTCCGAGGAAACAAACACTATTTCCGCAATATATAAAATCTTATTAGAGTCCCTACCTTTCAAAGATCCAAGAGGACATTGGGAAGAAGATCTCTTAATCAATATATCAGAAAAGGAGTGGAAGGTAGCAAAGCAGAGAATTCACTCGAGTTCTATATGCGCAAAGCAAAGAATTATTCAACTAAAAATTATATATCGAGCCCATCTGTCTCGCTTAAAACTGTCCAAAATGTTTCCAGGCCAGGATCCAACCTATGAGCGCTGCAACCAAGCTCCTGCCTCACTGGGTCACATGTTCTGGGCCTGCACCAAACTAACATCATTTTGGACAAAAATTTTTAAGTGCCTCTCAGACAGCCTTAGTATCACAATCCCTCCTAATCCACTAACAGCTGTGTTTGGTGTCCTTCCAGATGGACTGGAATTGGAGAAGGACAAACAAACAGTGATTGCATTCACTACACTTTTGGCACGCAGACTTATTTTGTTAAATTGGAAGAATCCTAATTCTCCTCTTATAAGTCAGTGGGAAACCGATGTTTTATATTATTTGAAATTGGAAAAAATCAAATTTTCAGTTAGAGGATCTGTACAAAATTTTTTCAAAACTTGGCAGGATTTAATCAATATTATTTTAGAATAAGAGAATTAACCATTATTGCATTTATCTCCCTTCTCCATCTCTTATTTATATAGATATTTACTTCTCCCCTTCTTTTGTCTAATGTTGCCTTATTAAAAAGCTTAAAGAAATTTTCCTTTAGCTAAGCTCTCCTTCTCAGGGGTGGGGTTTGATTTGGTTTCAAATTTGTTGGGTTATAAATTGATCTGTTTGTATGGAATGATTACAATGAAAATTAATAAAATAAAAATATAAAAAAAAAAAAAAACAAAAAAAAACATCACCACTTTAGTCAAAGAGGCGCAGCAGCAACGTCCTTCCTATAGCAGCTAAGGCAGGCTAATCTTCTGGTCTTCTCTGTCTGGTTTAAGAATTCAGAAGTCTCCATCCTTAAGATCCTACAGATCATAATGCATATGCCTGAAAAAAATCATTGGAACCAGTCATATAGCTCTATTAAGAGCGAGACTCTAGAACTGAGGCAAACCTGTCCCACCCTTCCCATTGATTCTGTCACTACTTCTGTCTGGTAGAAGGTGCCACATTGTTCGGCCCAGTAATCTGTGAGGCCAGAAGTGATTCTCAAATGAGAAATACATGTATTGGGAGAACCATCTAACCATGCTGGAAAGGCTACACCCACAGATCTTCTTTCTAACACACTCGCAATTTCTCCAGTCCGTGTATTTTAAACCATCACCGAGGTTTCAGGGAGAAAGGTACTGAACAAAAGACTTGACACTGAGAGAAAAAAAAAAACAGCTAAAATTGCTGTCATCCATTCAGGAGCTCAATAGCACAAGGTATCTGAAGCTTAATAATTAATTTGTAGGTTGTAATAAGTGCTGCAACAGAGGAGACAGACAGACAAACAGATACGTAGAACACAACTGTTACTTGGCTCCAAGTGCTTCAAGTCTGCTACAATATCTTTCTGTCATTTTAACTATTGCATCACTATATGACATAGCAACAACAAATAGAGTATAGATAAGTGCGTGGTTTATGGATATACTATGTGTTAAAACATTGCGGCTATTTTGTCATGGCATGTTTGCATTTCCAATTAGACAGTAATATTACATTTCTTTAGTTATTCATTTAGATGTGTAGTCAGAAGGTGAATGTTGTGCAGCCTCACCTGTGCATCTACTGGTGTTGTTAGGCAGATTTGTTGTATTGGATGTTTTGAGTACAAAATCTACATCGCCTGAGGCTCTTCATTATGTGCTCCCTTAACAGCAGTTCTTTTGATGAAGTGTGACACACCGTTTACTTCAAATGCATATTTTGCAGTTCATTATTTCATGAATATAGCTGCCAATTCTTTCAAGCTTACATTGACTCCTACGCTATCATCATAACATTGAACAACAGAGTGCACACACAGCGCCTCCAGCAGCGTATCATTCACATTTACCATTCGTCCATTGATGCTGTTGAATGCCACTGAATAATATGATGCTTCAAAAAGGTTTTTTCCTTGCATCGGGTTATGTTTACTTTTAAAGCATACAATGTGCTCTCTGCACACGCGACACACATTTATAAGTTAAATAGGGTTTTGTAGGAGACTTTTTCACTGGACATGGTTATGTAAATAGAATCGTGCTGTCTGTCAGCCAGGTTAATGAGAGTACCTGTGATATTTCCACTTCAAAATCTTCACCCCTACTTTGAGTGCCACCATCATGAGGTGTTGGATTGGTTTAGAAATGTGACACTCAGTGAGCCGTCTAATTTTTCTTACCCAGTTTTAAGCACAATTCACTCATGGTAATCTCCACGCATGTATACTACAGCATGTGCTACTCAGACACAATAGTAGCTCCTTCCCCAAGAATGTCAGGCTTCTAAACTGCCTACCATAAAGGACCATAAATCCTTCTTCACCACATGCTTGGTCTGTTGTGATATGATTTGGTCCTTTTCTTATCTGGGCTATTGTTATGCATATGGATCTGCAATTATTTTATTGTGTCATTGTTAACTTAATAAGTTGATTAATTATTTAATTCCTTGCATATTCATTGTTTTTTACTTGTTTTAATAACTATTATTTGTCTGTATGTTGCAATTTGGGCAGGGTTACCAATATGTCCTACTGCTGTATACTAGCTGTATAATGGTATGACAATAATATACAACCTGACATGACTTTGAATTTTGAGTTCTTATGACAATCCCATTACTGGAGGTGTGTGACATACTTCAGTTTGACAAAACATTGCAAACTTTGATGTTTGACCTGCCAATTAGTTTAGTAAATGTCTTGTAATTTTTACCTTTTTGCTAGTCTTACTGTGTCTTGACCTCTCTTCTGGTTCCAATTTACAAATAAATTATGGCCTTTTTCCCTGCTCTAAACTTTATTTTTATTTATTTTTTGGTTGTGACTCCATTTATCCCATTTTCCGTAACTGCTGTTGAAACTGACCCCTGAGATTCAGCTTTCTCCTTCATAAGCATGTCATGGTGCTGACGTTTTGTGAACTGATTTTGTTCAGTGCAGAACCATTTCTCAATGCCATAGCAAGTATCTGAAAGCAAGCACTGAGTCAGGGCACTTCAGACACATTTCACCCCTCCATTTTGTGAACTTGTGTATTGCAATTCAAGGCCAAGGGGAGTTGGAGACTAAGTAATATGCTAAAATGCAGGATATAATATTAGCCATTAAAATGACATTGTAAACTATGAACTACAATATCATTGTCGAGGCTGAAAGAACAGACAACCAATGGCAATGCATGGGGCCCAAAAAGGAGTGCAATCCAATAAAGGATGTAATTGTAAGTAGTATGTGTCTCACACACACACACACACACACTAACAGAGGAAGAGTGAGCAAATAAACAGAAAAAAAATACACTGCGGCTGGCAGCTATTCCCACTATCAATGGCTGCCTATTTACCCATCCTGATATACAGCTTTCTACCATGCCCACAAACAAGGCAGCCTCTTCTTACTAGTGAGTCAAGGTGGTGATCTGTCAATTCAACAAAAAGAAATGGGTTAACCAAAGAAGACATTTCTCTAAATTTACCTTGGTATGTTAAGTTACGCTTTGCATAACTTTAGCTTCAATAGAATCACAAATGATAGCTGCATCTTCTCTACAGTTTTTTCACAAAGAGTAACCCTTCATAACAAGCTATACCCAGCTGTTCCAGATGCCCCCAATGTGGTGCCTCTACAGGAACACAATCTGCATTTTATTCACCTTTCTGCTGATAGGCAAACAGCTGTTTAAGTTTAGCTGAAGCTGTCAAGATTTCACATAAATGCTTCCTCTGTTCCCACATTTTTTTAGCGTGTTGGCCAGGTTTTGCCCTATTTGCCTATATCCGGTTCCCACAAAGATGAAGAGCTGTATTCTGCACTCACATGACAAGACTGAAAAAGCTGGCATTACAAATCACAAGACATGTTACAGTAAAGTTAAAGTTACCCAATAGTACAGAAGATCTGCTGAATAAATAGGCCAGAGAACCAAGTATTCATTTTATACAGTGCCATCCCATGATGCTATGCAAGTACAGATCTGCAGACCTGTACTAAAATTTTTTTGTAGTAAAATTTCTCATTTTATATATATATATATATATATATATATATATATATATATATATATATATATATATATATATATATATATATACAGTATATATATATAGTGGAACCTTGGATTGCGAGCACAATTCTTTCCAGAAATGTGCTTGTAATCCAAAGCACTCGTACATCAAAGCGAACTGTATGTTTGTATTGTGCTTGTGGTAACTATATATATATATATATATATATATATATATATATATATATATATATATATATATATATATAAAATACATGTACATTGCAGCAGACAGCCACGGAACACAAGCTAAATGGAAGGACCGGGGTAGAGAGCATCTGCAAGGCGCTGCCTCCCCTGGGATGCTAGAGGGCAGCCCTCCTGGGTAGCTGTGGCACCACAGATTCCTGCAGGGCACACTGGGAGTTGGAGTTTAGTGCAGCCCTGTTGTGTTCCGTGAGGGCCGCCACGGGGAGCTGCACAGCCTTACCTTGAACTTCCATCACACCTGGGAGTGATTTCTGGTAACACTAATGAGCCACCTGGAGCACTGACAGGAGCAAAATAAAAGAGGCCGCCTCACTCCATTCAAAGAGCCAGAGTCGGGAGGAGCTGGACGAAGCTTGTCGGGAGAGGAGTGGAGGCAGAGAATGAGAGAAGCAAAGGACTGTGCTTTGGTGCTTTGCCCATTTGTATTGTGCTGCTGTGAGGAGCAAGAAAATGTGCTTCCCTATGGTGAATAAAGTGTGCTGTGTGCTGCACTTGTGTCTCTGCCTGTCTGTGTCATGCTAGGGTGGCTGTATGCACCCCAGTGGTCCATAACATATACATTATAAGTGGATCCCATAGAGGTTAAGGTGAGTTGCATGAATTTCTCAGTGTCACACCAGTGAGTCAGTGTCAAGGTTCTCTCATGAGGCCAGAAATGATTCTCGGAATGAGAATACACACCTAGGGACAACTCACTAAAATCTTGGTAGTGGATTGCAGTATAATTTGCCACTGTAAAGGGGTTCTTTCTTTGCAAGAACCCACCCCTAATTACCTCCAGTTTGTGCAATGAAAACATTTGGGGTATAACAGAAAACACAAGCAAAGCAAAATTTTGATGGCTGGCAAAATTGATTGTTAAGGCCACATTAACAGTAATATTTCAAAATGGATGTCTTAACAATAACATTCAGTTCAGTATTTTGCTCTCTATATATTCTGGTGTGACATATTTGGTATTAACATTTAAATGGTAATCTTAACTTACAAAAGTTGGGTGCTGCATAGCCTCATAGATGGCCTGTTTTTCTAAATTTCTCAGAGTCACTGTTCACATTTACTGTTTTCGGTGTACTGACGACAGAAATCTGGATCTCCTATGGCTCTTTGGCATCAGCAGCATGTTTAACATAAGCTCTTTTCATGGCCCTTTAAATGGGTGTGACGACAAACTGTCTAGCTTGATTGCACATTGTTGATTTCATCTTTTTTCGGATGTAGCTGCTAATTCTTTCAACCTCACATTTTGTCTGACTGTATCATTTTAACTGAATGGCAGAGACCACATAGAATAAGCATTGTTCACTTTTGCTACTAGTCCAGGGATGTCCTTGAATGACAAACTACAACATAATCTGGTTTTAAAGAAAGGTTTATTAATTTTCCTAACCAGCTTGTCTTTGGAGGTTTGGGCTACAAAACCAGAGTATTCTGAGCAAAGCACACACACACGCTGAGAATTTGCAAATTCCACACAGGCATAGGAACTGGACCCTTGGGTGTTAGACCCATGAGTGTTGTAAACTAGGGGACACATACATACAATAAAACCCAACAATGCCCACTAGAGGGAGGAAAACCGTCAAACCACAGCTAGTCACCAAAAAAGGGCAAAGACAGAATCTTTATAAGTAAAAAGATTTATTTTTATGGCACAAAATATCTTCTGTGGAGCATAAAGCCACAGAAGGTTCAAAATAGGCAATCCCAACAGCAAACACAGTACCAATACAAAATCCAAGAGAATGGTAGAAAAACAGAAGAAAAGGTCGCAAAAATCCAGAGAACGAGAAATATTCAAAAAGAGCAAAAACATAGGAGAATTCACCAACCACCCTGCACATTCCATGAACCGCAAAGGACTATGGGTTTTCCATAGTCACAATAGGGCTGAGGGCAGACCCTTAACTGGGATGGGCAGATGGCCCTGCCTCGTTGGAGACCACCCACAAAATACATTGTACATATAAAAAGATACTTAAACATTAAGAAACAAACTAATCAACAATCTTAACATAATACATTGAACAAAACAGACATAAAACAGACATCTGAACCCCGGTCAAGGGTGGACCCTAGCTGAAACACAGCAGTGAAAAGGTGGTGTTAACCATACTACTTTTATTAAGAAACATGTTCAATAATAACTACTACTGCGTAGTGTCTTTTCCTTTAGTATATTTATACATCAGAATGGCTTTTCCATTCAAAGATATGTCAGCTATGGTTGACTAGAGATTCTGTATGAGTCAGTGAGGGTGTCTTCATGAATGGGGTCGGCCATCCCAACCAGGCTTGATTCCAACCTCATACCTGATTTTCCCATGCTATGGGATGTGCTCTCCCCTGCCCCCTGCAAAATTATCTTAGAAGTGCACAGGTTCTTTTGAATGTGTGACAGCGTCTAGAATTGCAAACCTTTATAGTGGTCCTCTTGAAATTTTTTGTAGAGAACAATGAACAGATCTACTCTGTCCCAGAAAATGGAGGAATCCACAATGCAATATACTGAGTGGGAAGTTAAGCCTTGCATCTGATGCTGCTGAGATAGGCTCTGAATTGGGTTAAACAGCTTGGAGAATATTATGCTATAAATGAGGTTGAGCTTCAAGTCATATTTTGTGTAGTCAGGCTATTTCAGTATCTAGAGCTTCTATTTTAAAGAGTAACTGATACAGGAAAAGTAAATTGCCAATTTAAAAGCAGAATGCAAAGGCTGAACCAGAATGATGTAATCCAAATAGACCAGGGGTGTCAAACTCAATTGCACAGGGGGCCAAAATCCAAAACACACTTTAGGTCGCAGGACGAACAGGATAAACATTTATTTAATACACTAAAACTAAACTTTTAAAACTTTAAAACTTAACTTTTTTGAACATAAATATGAATAAAAACAGACAGGAATATTATTCCGGAATAAATCAACTCAAACCTTAAATAACTTATAATATTTTGCTCTCCATAAAAATATATCCTGTCTAAATTATACAAGTTAGAAATAAAGTAAACGTTAAAAGAACAAACATTCAAATTTCTTTACTCTTATGTCATTTTATATAAAAAATAAACTTAAATTTTAAATATCCCAAAAGATTTTGCTCTCCATAAAAATATATCCTGTCAAAATTATACAAATTCAAAATATGAACATGCTGCATAACAAAACCTGGAAATATAAATAAAATTTGTGCTTTTCAGCAGTAACAGATCAAATCATTCAGTTGTCTTTGCTCTTATGTCATTTTTTCAGAGCTGGACACCTGGCATCTTTTTTTGGCAATAAGTTTGTTTATGTTTGGTGTGAGGTTCTGTGTTGTGGAGATTCTCAGGATGGACTGCAGGTGCTCATCAGTGAGACGACTCCTGTGTGCTGTTTTGTTAGTCTTCATCACTGAGAAGAGCTTCTCACACAGATATGTGCTACCAAACATGCACAAGGTTCGAGCCGCATGTAGACGGAGCTGGAGCATTTCTGCGGGAATGGAGTGAATAAACTGTGCGGGCCCTGCAGTATCGTACTTTGCCTTCAGTGTGCCATTACACTGCAGCTCAATCAGCTCCATCTGAATCTGCACAGGTGCAGTTTCCACATCGACGGCAAATGGGTTGTGAAGCAATTCAAAATTCTTTTTTTGTTCTTCAAAGTCACCAAAGCGCCGTGCGAACTCTTTTGCAGTGCACTCAGTTTATCAGCAAAGTGTGTATTTGGGAACACCGTTGTGCCGACTTGGTTCAACATTACTTGGCAGCAGGGAAAGTGGGGCAAGTTGCACTGGTGCATTTGTGTCTCCCATAAAAGCAGCTTCACTTGAAATGCCTTCACTGCGTCATACATGTCAGTGATCATGCGGTCACGTCCCTGGAGCTGGAGGTTTAAGGCGTTGAGATGAGCTGTTATGTCAGCCAGAAATGCCAACTCGCATTTCCACTTTTCATCCCTAAAATTGGTGGAGTCTTCTCCTTTACTGTCCATGAACTGACAGATTTTGTTGCTGAGCTCAAAAACTCTGTTGAGAACTTTTCCCCGACTTAGCCAACACACCTCTGTATGATAAGGAGTGTCAGCAAACTCTGAATCTATCTTCCGCATAAAGGACTGAAATTGCCGGTGATTTAAACCTTTAGCTCGGATAAAGTTTACGGTTTGTGTTACAGTGCTCATTACATTGTCCATCTTCAGGACTTTGCCACATAGTGCTTGCTGGTGTATGATGCAGTGATATGCCGTTAACTCACCAGTACAGTTCTCCTCTTGCATCTTTACTCGCATCCTTCCCACTAGTCCACTTTTTTCACTACACATACATAGATGGTGCTCCATCAGTTGTAAGTGCAATAAGTTTGTCCCAGGGCAGTTTCATGTCGGTTATACTTTGACATACATTTTCAAAAATGTCTTTTCCAGTCGTTGTCCCGTGCATCGAAATAATGTCCATTATTTCCTCTGTAACGCGCAAATTGGAGTCCACTCCACGGATGAAGATGGCCAGCTGTGCAGTATCAGTCATGTCAGTACTTTCATCCACAGCAAGAGAGTATGCAATAAAGTCTTTGCTTCTTTCACTCAACTGTGTTCTTAAATCAGTGGCCATCTCACAAACTCGATCAGCAATCGTATTTCTACTCAGGCGTATATTTGCCAGCATCTGCTTTTTGTCTGGACATAAGACGTCAAACACCGTGATCATGCAGCTCTTCAGAAATTCTCCCTCAGTAAATGGCCTGGCTGATTTGGCGATCTCCTCTGCCACGATAAAACTTGCTTTCACAGCAGCTTCACTTTGTGATTTTGCACGGGTAAAAAATGTCTGCTGAAGTGTCAGATTCTTCTTTAACTCTTCTGCTTTCTGTATCTTCTGCTTTACATTCAGGTCTTTCAGGTTATCCTGATGTTTTGTCTCATAGTGCCGTCTTAGATTAAATTCTCTAATTACAGCCACATTAGCTCCACAAATGAGACACACGGGTTTACCGGCAATGTCAGTAAACATATACTCAGCCTCCCATCGGTTTTTAAAGGCTCTGTTTTCAGAATCAACTTTTCTCTTCGGCATCATGAGGGCTAGCTTCGCAATAACCTGCAGCATCATAAGCTAGACTTGATTAACGCGGGAAGTGTTCGGCAAGGCAGCTGAAGCGCTGCATTATGGGATCTGTAGTTTATTGTGTTACCAGCGCTTCATATCACCGGGCCATTAATAACAATAATATATAAAATGATCTCACGGGCCGGATATAATTACACGCCGGGCTGGATGTGGCCTGCGGGCCTTGAGTTTGACACATATGAAACAGACGGTATTTCATGGAGAATTAGCCCAATCTTAGTAACAATATCATTAGGAATTTTATCAGTCAGTCAGTCATCGTCCAAGCCACTATATCCTAACTACAGGGTCATGGGGGTCTGCTGGAGCCAATCCCAGCCAGCACAGGGCGCAAGGCAGGATCAAATCCCTGAACATGGTGCTAGCCCACCACAGGGCACACACACACCCACACACTAAGCACACCATAAGGACAATTTAGGATCGCCAATGCACCTAACCTGCATGTCTTCTGACTGTGGGAGGAAACCGGAGCACCCGGAGGAAACCCACGCAGACACTGGGAGAACATGCAAACTCCTCACAAGGAGGACCCAAGAAACGAACCCAGGTCTCCTTACTGTGAGGCACTAGCGCTATCACTGTGCCACCGTGCTGCCCACCGGGATTTTATGATTAATAAAAAATCTTACGTTTGAAAAGTTGTTATTAGAGAATATTATTAGAAACTGTTACTGACCATTGCATTGACATAGGAAGATTTCTTTCCATAACGTTTGCAATGTCAGCAACCCACTCTGGGTTATGAATGGACAGTTTTGGTGTACTCATCATAGAACCACCTGTATGCCCCTTTTTCACCAATTGTTAAATTAGGTGTTTGGGGAGCAGAATAAGCGGCACGGGGGTGCAGTGGGTAGCGCTGCTGCCTCGCATTTAGGAGACCCGAGTTCGCTTCCCGGGTCCTCCCTGCGTGGAGTCTGCATGTTCTCCCCGTGTCTGTGTGGGTTTCCTCCGGGTACTCCGGTTTCCTCCCACAGTCCAAAGACAGGCAGGTTAGGTGCATTGGCGATTCTACATTGTCCCTAGTGTATGCTTGGTGGGTGTGTGTGTGTGTGTGCCCTGCAGTGGGCTGGCGCCCTTCCCGGGGTTTGTTTTCTGCCTTGCGCCATGTGTTGGCTGGGATTGGCTCCCGTGACCCTGTAGTTAGGATATAGCGGGTTAGATAATGGATGGATGGAAGGATGGGAGCAGAATACCTCAACTTGAAGGAGCTTTTATGAACAAACAGATGTGCAACTGAAATATACTTTTCCAATAAACACGGCATGTCATCTCTCAATCATGCACATAGATAGTAGAACTAACAGAACAAATCAAAACACAGTGCATGGAGACATCCTGCTATCTTTACCTGTTTAACATGTATGTGGATGCTTTTTCATGTGCCACAATGTACTTTCTTTTATGGGTAGGTCAATATTAGTGCTGCTGCCCCACAGGACCAGGATTCAACTCCCAACATGGTCACTATCTGTTTCAAGTGGGTGTTTCTTAGGACTGATCACCAAATGCCTGGACCATCCATCCTCTATATCTGGGTTTTGGACATGTACAGAATGGCAGTGTCACGTCCTCCACAATGACAACAACAACAACAACAATTTATTTCTTGTATAGCCCAAAATCACATAAGAAATGCCTTAATGGGCTTTAATAGGCCGTGTGTTTTGACATCCACCCCAGCCTTGATTCCCTAAGAATACAAAAAAAAAAACTCCCAAAAAAACCTGGAAGGTAAAAAAAGTGGGAGAAATTTTGGGAAAGGCAATTCAGAGATAGATCCCCTTGCAGGTAAGTTGGGTGTGCAATGGGTACCAAAAATGGGGTAAACACAATACATAAAACAGAACACAAGTAATCCTCTGACACTTAATACAGGAACCCCATTGGATTGTCTCCTGAACCTCATAATGGTATACTTGTTCTCTTATGACTGTGTGAACAAACACAGCTCCATTTCCACCTTGAAATTTCTTGATGAAGCCACCATGATGAGATGACTTATGAGAAAAGGTTTGCCTTGTGATACATTGGTGCCAGAATAACAATTCCCCTTAATGCTGTCTGGTCATAAACTTCAGGGAGTAGCAGACAGAATCGCACTTTCACTTACATCAGAGGATATGCTGTGTGAGCAGCTAAAAGTTTCTTGATGTCATTCTAACTGTGATTCAAAAGCCTATCACCAAGAAGGTTCACTAATGTTTTTACTTCCTCAAGCTTCCATGTCCATGTCTATGCTCCCTAATTTCCACAAGCGCACAGTGGTGTCCATACTCACTGGCTTCATAACATCCTGGAACAGCATCCACTCAGCTCAGGATGGAAAAGCACAACAAAGGGAGACAAAGTCGGCTCAGAATATTATTAGCACATAGCTCTCTTCTAGTTCAGCCATCCTGCAAAATCACTAACCTCAGTTTTTATCCCCAGGTTGTAAGGCTACTGTAAAGCCACTTGCACTGTCACCTACATTAAGTCTTTTTTGTGTATCTATCTTCTTGTATAGTTTTGTATTCACTATGGAGTGTCATGGTGTCATACTAAAGTCACTACTCCATGGGAAACACACAAGCACAGATCTCACAGTACTGTGTACAAATGGCCATAAAGTTAAACATGTACACTCTGGATAGCCCCACATCTCAAAGACATGCATATCAGGTAAGCTGGTGACCAGAAATGGCCTCGGTGTTGGTGTGCACATGCCTGCGGCCTGTGATGGGCTGGTGTCCCCTCAGCGGCTGCTTCCTGCCTTGTCCTTGTTTTAAGGGCAGAAGAAAGAATAGTGTAGAACAGAGAAAGATTAATGGGTGGGTAGATGAATGGATTTTATTGTGAAAGAATCCTGCCGTTAAGATGCGTTTGTGGTGGAGAAAAACACAATAAAGTCTCTATTAAAACTAAAATCAGATGAAATGTCTAGCATGTGCTCTCAGTGTGGCTCACATCCACTTGTCAATTAAACACAAATCATAAGCAAGAAGGGCAGCATGACTGAGCGAAGGCCACCAAAGGTGCACTTTCTCTAACTGTGTCAGCAGAAAGCAGCAGACGTGCAGACGCTTTATGGGCTGTGAAAACCCTTCATCTGGGAGCCAGCGGGCTGGGAAAAACAAAAATAGCTTGAGTGCAGCAGTGGGCCAAGCAGAGAACATGTGTTTGTGTTTCCAGTGTACAGCCAAAGGGAAAGTGCACTGCATCCAGAATGACTTCATGTACATGGGGACACAAAACCTATTTTTGACAATTATGTAAATGTCAGCCTACATTTTTACAAATTCACATTGTATTCATATTCAGTGATAATGAGAACCAGGTTTGTTTCCACATCCATTTTCTTTTTCAGCTAACTGCAACTTTCTACTTCCACTTTTCAGAAATGGGGGTCGGGCGCAGGCTGGGCTACCATTACAGTTCTGATGTATATTTTTTCTTAAATTACCCTTTCATGTTTTTTCTATTACAGGACCCCAGCAACACTCCAGGAATAACATCAGTCCATTAATGGGCACATTTCCACCAGGCCAGGTATAAGTTGCCATTCAATTCAACTACAATCTTATTTCATTAATGCAAAGTTTGAGTTCTCAGGGAAATCCACTTAAACACTTGGAGAACAAGCACAGTCAACCCAGAAGGTGTGTAGTCGAGTACAGAATCAGGTCTAAGCATTGCAAGGCTTCCACTTTTATAAAGAGCAATTTAAAAATAACTTGATCAGGGTCAGGATAGGTAGGGGAATTTAAATCAACAGGCGTATGCTTTACAGTTCATTAAAGATGGAAGCATCCTAAAATTGCACATTCATGGAACAAGACCATTTATCTTTGCATAGTGACACATTGCTACACTGATCCCTCTCCCACTTGGACAGAGGCAGTGGTGCTGTAAGAATTATGTTTCTAGACTTCTCTAGTGCCTTCAACACCATCCAACCTCTGCTCCTTAGGGACAAGCTGACAGAGATGGGAGTAGATTCATACCTGGTGGCATGGATCGTGGACTATCTTAAAGACAGACCTCAATATGTGCGTCTTGGGAACTGCACGTCTGACATTGTGGTCAGCAACACAGGAGCGCCACTGGGGACTGTACTTTCTCCTGTCCTGTTCAGCCTATATACATTGGACTTCCAATACAACTCGGAGTCCTGCCACGTGCAAAAGTTCGCTGACGACACTGCTATCGTGGGCTGCATCAGGAGTGAGCAGGAGGAGGAGTATAGGGACCTAATCAATGACTTTGTTAAATGGTGCAACTCAAACCACCTACACCTGAACACCAGCAAAACCAAGGAGCTGGTGGTGGATTTTAGGAGGCCCAGACCCTTCATGGACCCCGTGATCATCAGAGGTGACTGTGTGCAGATGGTGCAGACCTATAAATACCTGGGAGTGCAGCTGGATGATAAATTAGACTGGACTGCCAATGCTGATGCTCTGTGTAAGAAAGGACAGAGCTGGTTATACTTCCTTAGAAGGCTGGCGTCCTTCAACATCTGCAATAAGATGCTACAGATGTTCTATCAGACGGTTGTGGCGAGGGCCCTCTTCTATGCAGTGGTGTGCTGGGGAGGCAGCATTAAGAAGAAAGACGCCTCACGCCTGGACAAACTGGTGAGGAAGGCAGGCTCTATTGTTGGCATGGAGCTGGACAGTTTAACATCTGTGGTAGAGCGAAGGGCGCTCAGCAGGCTCCTATCAATTATGGAGAATCCACTGCAACCACTAAACAGTATCATCTCCAGTCAGAAGAGCAGCTTCAGCGACAGACTGCTGTCACTGTCCTGCTCCACTGACAGACTGAGAAGATCGTTCCTCACCCAAACTATGCGACTCTTCAATTCCACCCGGGGGGATAAACATTAACATTATACATAGTTATTGTCTGTTTTTACCTGCATTATTATCAATCTCTAATTTAATATTATTTATTGTATCAGTACGCTGCTGCTGGAGTATGTGAATTTCCCCTTGGGATTAATAAAATATCTATCTATCTATCTATCTATCTATCTATCTATCTATCTATCTATCTATCTATCTATCTATCTATCTATCTATCTATCTATCTATCTATCTAGTGACAGAAATAGACTGTCCCCAGGCACTGTATAGCCACCCGACTTCCTGCTCAAGCTGCACCATTGACTCACCCTGTGACCCTGTGTTTCCTGTCTGAACTCGAAACTGTAAAAAATCAACGTGAACAGCTATACTGAAATTCAGTCTTATTGTGAACGCTGGGAGGTATTCACTGTAGAAAGGTAATCCATGCTTTTTAGTTCAACTACAGGGATATCCTGACAACATCAAATATAACATAGATACAAATTATGTAAATGATGCCAGTCTATCCAGGGGAGCATCACATATACACCAGATTTTGATTTATGAAATTTGCATACACGCAGAAAAGAGGCTAAAAATGTGCGTATGCAATTCTCCATGCAAAATTCAGGATTTATAAAAGAAAATGTGACAGGATGACTTGTGTATATTTGTGACAAATCTGAAACATGCATACATAAGATTTGGGTGAAAGTGGGAAATGGTGACACCATAGATCAAGTAGGGAAATTCAGTCAAACAAGCTAAATGATAACTCGCACATTCATATTAGTGAGCCTTACTATCATGTCTGCCAACATGACAAACATATTAAACCTCAAAAGTCATGAACATGATGTACAGTATAGACTCTATTTTAGTTCTTGTCTACTGTATATCTGCACTGAAGAACTTCTTTGTTATTTCAACTGTAGTCACTTCTCAAGATTAGAAATCAAAGTACAGTACAGTAAAAATACATGTGTGAGTTACTGCATGTGCTGTGGCAGACAGCTGGGGCCCTTGCCCCGGACACCCCTGAGATGGAAGAACCAGGAAAGGGGACAGATTCATGGCAATACCTTCAATGGAACACGAGAGGGCAACCTCCTTGGACTGCGTCGGGGTCAGGGGGCGCCTGGACAGTCTCGGAGCCCTGGACTGCAGCACTTCCACCACACCTGGAAGTGCTGCCAGAAGAGACTCAAGGTGCCCATGCAGCACTTCCACCACACCCGGGAGTGATGCTGGAAAAGAGTCAGAGAGCACCTGGAGTGCACTATAAAAGAGGCCGCCTCGCTCCTTTCAAGGAGCCAGAGTTGGGAGGAGGTGGATGAAGCTTGCTTGGAGAGGAGTGGAGGCTGCAGATGAAGAGAGAGAAAGAGGACTGTATTTGGACTGTAAAAAGAGGAAAGAGGACTGTATTTCTTGTGCTGTATTGTACTGTGCATTGTAGCGGGGGAGCAGAGAGAAAGCGCTGCCCCATGAAGAAAAAAAACATGTGTACTGGACAGTATTTGAGTCTGTCTGTCTGGGTGGCTGGTACACCCCCTGGGCTTCCACAGCATTTGGAAAGCTCAAAATATCATGCCCTATAGCCTATTCATAGACTAATGGTTTAAAACAATATGGTGCTGCTTGAAGAGTACGCGAAAGGCCACATATGAAAGGAACAAGTTTTTTAAGGACTAGTAGGATTTTTTTTGCCCATAACGATAACTGGTTTATTAGCCAATTTAGGCTCCCAAGAGTTATTTGTTTTTTTCTAAAGTAATCATGGCAATTGACAGTGCTAATAACAATAAGGGCACCTAGCAAGAATGAAGCTGCTTTTGTTAACCATGAACAGTATCATTCTATTAGCACACAAGTCTGTGATGCCAAGATTAGACTGTCAAACATTGTGGCTTGGTGGCATGGGATTCAGGCAAAGTAGTGTTAGCAGACTCATCATACACAGGCAAGAAGTAGGTGGCGGTGTCTGGCTGCTCTACCAGTCAGTGAATGTGTGCAGCATCGTGACTGCATATGCATGAGGATGATTAGCATAATCCATATATGGTTGTGTCAGGGTGGCAGCTGTGGGTAGTTCAAGGCACATTCACATATGCACATTTACAAGATGATTGTGATTCATAAAGGGTAAGTTGCGAACAAATTGTGCGTATGCTTGGTTTTATAAATGGGATTTTTTGTCGGTGTACGTATTTTCCTGTTTTTTGGCATATGCATATTTCTATGCTCAAATCCACATAAATTTTAATAAATGAGACCCCAGATCATTTTAGCTCTGCCAATTAATGGAGTTTTTGAATTCTTAAAATATGGAAAGAAAAACAACACATACTCATCAGTTATCTATCCATAAAGGCAGCATCTAGAATAATTTTCATAATTTCCCCTTTACTATCCGGAATTCTGATTGGCTAAAACTGAGTTTACTGTAAATACTGTTGAATCAACTCCTCCTGCAGCTCTATTCCAATTTCACATACACTCAGGATATTATTTACCTTCTGTCCCATCATTTGAACAGCCTTATTTCTCTGTGGTTTACCAAGTAATAATAATAATAATAATAATAATAATAATGCTGTTATCTTTGGCTAAATCTTTTTATTGTATGCATTGTGTTTATGGTTTTATGAAAGAACCATTGTAAAATAAAGACTTAACCATACCAAAATCTTGTCTTCTTGCTGTCTAATTCAAGATTAAAACATTTCAACAAGATAAACATTTAAGGTTTACTTGAGAGAGCCTCATAATCAATACCAACAGTTATGGAAGTGTCTTTATGTAATGTCAGTCTTCACGATGCCCTGTTCAGTGTTTGCTCCTTGTTCAAGTATAATGTTCAAGAGACAGACTCCATCACTCCACTGCCATAAATTGGATTAGGCTGTTTAAGAAATGAATGGATGGATGGACTTTTTTTTTGGTGGTCACAGAAGATAAGTACATAAAGGAGACTACACACAGTGAAAAGTACTACTTAACAGAAACATCAATTGGATTTGATCCCTCTATCACTCTGGTAGAAGCACTGGACCTGAACTTCTCATAAGAAGTTCAATTGTTTATATATTAACACTTCATGACTGCCTTAGTCAACTAATATTTTGTTACTGCTCATGTACAATGTGTTTTGAGCATATTTCACTGCAATGTCCCTGATGCTTACAGTGGTTCTTCCAATCTAAGAGAAAGGATTACTGCTTTCCCGAACATGATCACTTCCATTTCTGCAAACCTTCTAACAAGACTTTGCTGCACTCAGCTCACACAAATAGAATGATGGATATGGAGTGGCTAATTAGATAGATAGATAGATAGATAGATAGATAGATAGATAGATAGATAGATAGATAGATAGATAGATAGATAGATAGATAGATAGATAGATAGATAGATAGATAGATGGTATGGCGGACCGGCCGGGCCAGGACACCCCTTCTGTATATGTTCCGGGGGAGCAGGCATGAGCTATACAGTACCTCCCCCGGACCACTTGGTGGCAGCCTCCCTGGGTGACTGTGGTGCCTCAGATACCAGCAGGGCTCCATGGGAGATGGAGTTCTCCACAGCCCTGTTGGGATCCGGGGTGGCCACCGGGGGACGCTGCAAGGGTTCCTGGGCCTGTCTGGGCCGTAGTTCAGCCACACCCGGAGGTGCAATCAGAGGCAGGTGGTCAAGTACCTGAAGCACTTCTGGGTGCCTGAGTCGGGAGGAGGAGGACAACGCTTGCCATGAGGAGGAGTGGTGGTGAAGAATACGGTGTTTTGTGCTTTTCTTTTGGTGCTTGTGAGACCGTGTTGTGCCTGTGGGACACTGGGAAGACATGCCCCACAGGTGAAGAAAATAAAAGTTTATTGGTTTTTGTATGTGCCCTCGGTGTCAGTCTGTGTCAGGTCGACGCCTATATAGTGCCTTTGTTACATTAGATAGATAGATAGATAGATAGATAGATAGATAGATAGATAGATAGATAGATAGATAGATAGATAGATAGATAGATAGATAGATAGATAGATAGATAGATAGATAGATAGATAGATAGATAGATAGATAGATAGATAGATAGATTTATTCCTAGGTTATAATGAAGAACACAGTAGCTTTCCTCTTGCTGTACTCATAGCCACAATACTTCAAATCCCAAGCACCATACTCCATCTCCATCCTACCTCTGATAGGAAAGTAATGATATTGTCCGCCTATTGCCATGCAGGCTCTTCTCCGTACACAATGCCTGTATTTCTTTATGCAGTCCAAGTCCAAATGATGTCTTGACATTTCTGTCTGCGATTTATACCCACCAGATCTGGTAGGGTCTCATGCATTCCCATTATCCTACACCCAATCATCTGAAAGCAGTGACAACACTGCTGCCTGCGTGTGTGTGGCTCTCTCTGTGGGTATTCCTGTTACAGAGTAGAGAACATGCAAGCACATAACAGGTAATTGATTTCTATTTTCTGTTCAATAAAATGAAGCTCACCATGTCATTGAAGAGTGGTAACATGTTGCATGTTGGCTGGGCAATAGCTGAAACTTTCTGTCAACCGCCATAAGGTAGTTTTTCACAGTTCATAATGGGAAAAATGGATAGCCTGCAAGATTCAGTGAAAAGCTTCTGAAGCAGACCCCATTCAACAGACCCCACACTGTTTTGTTAGCGTAAATGCAGACATAAAATCAAAGATATCACCAAGACTGAGTTTGTCCTTGATGAACCAGCACTGAGGAGTAACAAAAACATAAGGCCGACTGCTTATCTAAACAGTCTTGAGTTTTGCAGGTTTGAGCTCTTGTCACATTACTTCACAGTGTCTAAGACTTATGTTAGCTGGGGGTCCAATGTCAATGTCAAATGAGAACACATGATTAGACACTAAATGATCTGCACAGTGACTCAGCGGGATCACCCTGCTGCTGCTTCACCGCTCTAGTGACCTAGGTCTGATTTCTGGTCTAGTCATTCTTTTTGTGGAATATGCCTCTTTTCCCTGTGTATTTCCTGCAAGCATTTAGTATCCCCAGCCCAACCCCAAACCCTGACAAAATTCTGAAGACATGCAAGGATAGGTTACTTTGTTATTCTACACTAACACAGTGTGTGGATGTGTAAGTGTAGATGCCCTGTGATGGACTGATGTCCATTGCAGATTTAGTTTCAGTTTGGCATCTGATGTCGCAGCCCCACAAAGATGCAATGGAAAGAGACATTTCAAGTAATGGAAGTATTAAACTGCATGTAAAGACAAATAAGCCAGCTGCTTCTTATAATATCTCTCAAATGGAGTGAAAAAATCATGCTTTTGGGTGTTGACAGTGGCATTTCATATGTCAACTACAGGGTGTTGGCAAACCACTTTCTGCGTGGGATTAAATCAGGAAAATCTCTCATTGTTGTTTCCCCTGGAGCAATTTTTACATCTAAATTTAGAGACATCACACCCATGTCAGGGTTCTATTTAGATTTTTGTCACTTTTATTTATAGGGTACACTAGTCTTTGCCAGAGGTGTGGTCCAATGTACAGAGAACTGGACTACACAATACAAGGGAAGAAGATTCAAACCCTGGGCCTGACCCAAAGTAAAACTTTAAACTTGCACCCACTCAGACTGAAAGGATCTACACCATCTGAGTGATTCATTTCTTTTGCAACTGTACGTAACCATTTTTAAGAATACAATAATTAACTAGTTTTAAAATGAATACACGATTATCCATCTCTAATTTGTCTATTTAAGGGTCATGAAATAGCCAGTGCTTATTCTGACAATGCTGCAAGGATAATTTAACGTGGCCACTTAGACCTCTGTCCACGATTTCATTTAAAAGTGCAAACATTATTCTCTGTTTTTGCCTTTCATCCACACTACCTCCCGTGTTTTCAACCTCCAAAAACAAAGACTTTTAAAAATGTTTTACAGAACTGTAAACTTCTAAAAACACTGGCATGGTGTTTCAGTGTGGATGTAGACTTTTCAAAACGCAGACTCTAACTACACTCTGATCTGTTAATGTTTATTATGTACCTCTTCCCTGATTGATTTAATTACAATATCTTATATCACCATCCATGGAAGAAAACCACATTCCAACATAATGGGCATAGAGGAGTTATTTTCCATGGTATTTGTTCTGCTGCTTACCTGTATGTATCTAAATTATGTTTTGTACAGCTGAAATGCTGCATACATGACAGAAAGGCAAATAATTTACTGGTGTAGTGAAAAATTTAGAGCCCTGTGAAAATCAGATTACCCTGTATTGTATGTGCTTTCAAAACTACCAGCAAGCATAGGACTAGGATAGCATATTCACAGCGTAGAAAAAGAAAGAAAGGAGTGAATTGCCCCCGTGTCAAGCTAATGCGCTGATCACAGTTAAAAGTAACAGTCTTCAGGATGGCAATGGTTGTCGTATCATTAAGTAAAAACACCACAAATGTTAAAGTGACACTTAAGAAAAAAAGTGATCAGCTCTATGTTCATTCGTGAAAGGATTGGTCCATAACATTCCAAAATTTGCCAGACGAATATGCAGAGAACAATACAGATTGCCATACCAGATTGGTTTGAGGCCCGGGTTAACAATGGTCACCACCAGTACTGTTAGCCAACAGAGTGCTGGCAGAAATTGAGCTACTGTTGGTCAAAGAAAGAGAAGAAGCGTGGGAAGGTGTGTGGGGAGGCAGGTGGAGAAGAGGAAGGTAAAGAGAGTGGAAGTGAAGCTGGGAACTCTGAATGTTGGCAGTATGACTGGTAAGGGGAGAGAGTCAGCTGATATGATGGAGAGAAGGAAGATTGATATATTGTGCGTGCAAGGGACCAGATGGAAGGGGAGTAAAGCTGGGTGTATTAGAAGCAGGGTCAAATTGTTCTGCCATGGTGTTGGTGTGGATGGGAGGAAAAATAAGGTAGGGGTTATCCTGAAGGAGGAACGAGTACATTAGAGAGTCAGAGAGGCGAGATTGCGTTGGTTTGGACATGTGCAGAGGAGAGATGCTGGGTATATTGGGAGAAGGATGTTAAGGATAGATCTGCCAGGCAAGAGGAAAAGAGGGAGGCCTAAGAGGAGGTTTATGGATGTGATGAGAGAGGACATGCAGGTGATGGGTGTAACAGAACAAGATACAGAGGACAGGAAGATATAGAAAAATGATGACCCGCTGTGGCGACCCCTAGCAGGAGCAGCCAACAGAAGAAGAAGACTCCACAGTAATCAGAACATCTTGTATCAAACAACGTTTAAAACTACTTAATACAAACAGGGAAAATAAATAAACAAATGCCTACCTACACGTGTCTATATCTTCTCTTTTACTGCATTGTGCTTTCATGTCTCTGTTCTGTATTTTAGTGAGCTTGGCTGCGTTTTATACATGTCCACATTATTAATTGCCTTGTTATTAATTTTACTGTGGAATGAACTCCCCCTAACTGAATGGATCAAGTTTAAGTAATAAACATCGATAAAAGGCCGTCAACTGAGTTATTCACAATCTGATTTTCTGGGGCATTTCTCCATTTAGCTTGTTACCATTTACACCTGTGTGTATTTATCATGCACTATTGGGTTTAATTAAATATTTGGAAGGAAAGTGAAGAGAAAAAAGTGAAGGACTGAGAATTACTCATGCATTTTAGCCTTCAAATCATTTGGATGATATCCTTAGAAAGGGGAAGAAAATCTAGGATATGAGAATTACCTGACATAGCAGAGTTAAAGCACCAACAAGCCATGAAATTAAATTATTGGGAAGAATTGCTTACTAATTAAGCAAACGGGTTACAACAAAATCCTGCAGCCACTGCGGCCCTCCAGGACTGTGATTGCGGACCCCTGATCTAGAGTGACAGAAATATTAATTGAAAATGACACCTGTATGGTGAGTAGCCACATTACTTGCCCATAGGTTTATCAAAGCTAAGAGGTAACTCCTCAAAATAAAGACACCACTGGTAAAAGCACAGCATATTGTTTGGTTGGTAAGTGGCATAACCAAAACAGTTGTGCTTTTAATTGTGTCGTGAGGACATCCATATGTTACAATATTGTGTGATGCATTTAGGCATTACCAGCGTCTAAATTAGGACAGCTATGTGTGAAGGTCAGTTTTTTTTTTAATTGATTTTATTAAAAGCAAGTAACATTCCATACAATCAAGTCAAGCTTAATAAATTAAATTCAAACCCCACCCGAGAGAAAGAGAGAAAGGCCAACAGCCAGAGTAAAACTTTAAAAGTAGAAAAGAGGGGAGATAATCCTTTTCCCCAATATAAATGCTTATTTTAAAATGTTATTGATTAGATCCTGCCAGGTTTTAAAAAAGTTTTGAACAGATCCTATAAGCAAGAATTTGATTTTTTTTTTCCAATGTCAAGTAGTATATAACATCGGCTACACACTGACATAAAAGATTTGGGCTAGATTTCAGCCAGTTGAGCAAGATAAGTCTACATGCATAAGTGCAGTAAAGGCAATTACAGTTTATTTGTCCTTCTCCACTTTAAGCCCATCTGGTATTATACCAAACACAGCTTAATGGATTAGGAGGTATTGTGACACCAAGGCTGTCTGATAGGCATTCAAAGATTTTGGTCCAGAATGATGTTAATTTGGTACACGCCCAAAACACGTGGCCCAATGAGGCTGGAGTTCGATTGTAACGTTCACAGGTTGGATCTTGCCCTGGAATCATTTGGGACAATTTTAAATGAGGCAGATGTGCTTGATAAAAGATTTTAAATTGATTAATTGAATGATTTGTGCATATGGAGCTTGAGTGAATTCTGTGCATGGCTGCCTTACACTCCTTTTCTGAAATGTTGAGTAAGAGATCCTTTCCCCACTGTACTCCACAAAATTTGAAAGGAAGGGTCTTTAAAATGTTTTGTAATGAAGTTCTTAGTGGAATATTGTGGGGTGAATGACAATTAGGCTTTCACCTGTGACTTCTCAATGTGTATGTGTATCTGTATGTGCGATAATCTTAAAGTGTAAGAGTAGACCAACCTAGTAACGGCCTTGGGAAATACAGGACCTAAAAGTCAAACTAAGAATTCTGAACCTATAAGGCACCAACATCAACCACTTCTCCAGTTTGTCAAATAGAAGCCAACCCTGGTTGCTGATTAAACAAGTCATTTCGTTCTATTGCCTATTCATGCTCTCATTCTGCCACAACAGAAATTTCCAATATTATACTAGATTTCTTTTCCATGAACAACAGTATTTCTTTGTCATTCACTGAAATCAGCTCCTTATGGAGAACAAAAGCTATGAAAGAATCGGAGTCTTAACAATCAAGCAACAAAAGAAAAGTCCTGTTGGCAGAAATATTCACTTATAATTAAGAAATTGGTTAGAATGAAAACCTGTTGCCACTCCATACTTTGAGGAACTCATCACTGCTGTAGACATTAAAATGTACTTAATGATGATGGGAGACCAGGAAATATAATAGCAGAGAAATGAAAATTAAAAAATTAAGCACACAGTAAAAGTGAGTTACGCTTGATTAGAATTTGCATTTGTAAGATGGAAATGTCCTTTTTGTTTAAGCTGCACTTTTTGTACTGTTTAAAATTTTTTCTTGCCTGTTGCGGATGAAAGACAAAATACTTTGTTGACCCCTAATAATTGTTACACTTATTGATCAACTGATGTCTCGATGTGCTGGTACTCAAATTCAAATCAAACCTATCAGCACAATGTACAGTGATCCCTCGCTATATCGCGCTTCGCCTTTCGCGGCTTCACTCCATCGCGGATTTTATATGTAAGCATATTTAAATATATATCGCGGATTTTTTGCTGGTTCGCGGATTTCTACGGACAATGGGTCTTTTAATTGCTGGTACATGCTTCCTCAGTTGGTTTGCCCAGTTGATTTCATACAAGGGACGCTATTGGCAGATGGCTGAGAAGCTACCCAACTTACTTTTCTCTGTCTCTCTTGCACTGACTTTCTCTGATCCTGACGTAGGGGGTGTGAGCAGGGGGGCTGTTCGCACACCTAGACGATACGGACGCTCGTCTAAAAATGCTGAAAGATTATCTTCACGTTGGCTACCTTCTGTGCAGCTGCTTCGTGAAGCGACATGCTGTACGGTGCTTCGCATACTTAAAAGCTCGAAGGGCACGTATTGATTTTTTTTATCTCTCTCTCTCTCTCTCTCTCTGCTCCTGACGGAGGGGGTGTGAGCTGCCGCCTTCAACAGCTTTGTGCCGCGGTGCTTCGCATACTTAAAAGCCAAACAGCCCTATTGATTTGTTTGCTCCTTTGAAGAGGAAGATATGTTTGCATTCTTTTAATTGTGAGACTGAACTGTCATCTCTGTCTTGTCATGGAGCACAGTTTAAACTTTTGAAAAAGAGACAAATGTTTGTTTGCAGTGTTTGAATAACGTTCCTGTCTCTCTACAACCTCCTGTGTTTCTGCGCAAATCTGTGACCCAAGCATGACAATATAAAAATAACCATATAAACGTATGGTTTCTACTTCGCGGATTTTCTTATTTCGCGGGTGGCTCTGGAACGCAACCCCCACGATGGAGGAGGGATTACTGTATAGATAAACTGTACAGCACCGGTCCAAACCACAGTCTCTAATGTCCCTCAGTATTCAGTTCCCATTGGCAGCTACAACATTGAAAAGATGTCTACTGAGTACTCACACAGAGCCAAAGCTATTCACCTGCCAGTGCTGATGGGTACCACTTACAAATCTTAAAAGACACTTTCCCTTTAAAGCTACTGTTGCAAAAGTACTTAAATGTGTAAATCTAACACAGAACAATCATGATACATGGTTTCCACTGTTTGCTTTATAATGGTGGAAGGAAATGAGAATCTCTTTGGATCATTAGAAACCCACAAGAGAAAGATGTAAACTGGAAAAGCACAAGTTTTATTGCTGTTTGAACCTTTGTTTCAAGACAAGCTAAATCCATGACAGCTGCTGATAGCAGCCTTGAGAAGCTGTAGCACATGCTGTTCCTTATTTAAGGCAGTGCTGTGACTTGTGAACAGTCAGTAGTACCCTTTAGTAAGCTCTTTCAATCCTCATTTCTGCTA
This sequence comes from Erpetoichthys calabaricus, assembly GCF_900747795.2. Taxonomy (NCBI): domain Eukaryota; kingdom Metazoa; phylum Chordata; class Cladistia; order Polypteriformes; family Polypteridae; genus Erpetoichthys; species Erpetoichthys calabaricus. The sequence continues at coordinate 142,252,434 of NC_041394.2, forward strand.
CTCACTGTTTCAGTGACATCAGTGAAAGGGTGAGGGTACCAGTTCCTTGTCCCCAGCACTTGTAGTCCAGAAAAATGAGTGTACAACTAAGAAGGCGTAGGACACAGAGTCTGGCTTCAGTGTACGGTATATTCAGAAATGTTTTGGCCCTTGTCTTCCTGGTTAGAGAAGCAGCATTTATTTAACAGGTAGAAAAGGGTCTGAAAAATCAGTTCAGAAATATCCAGCTTTCCATAAACTTTAGCAAGAAGTTATAAAAGTCATATGAGGAATATGAAAAATACAGAACACTGTCCCTACTAAACATGAAGTGTGTCCTGTGATTCTTATTAGTTGTGGGAATGGTTAGACCTGGGAGGCTAACATCTCTTTCCACCATTTTTGTGTTTCTAACTTAATGGTACAGTGGTTAGTGATGCCGATTAACAGGTGCAGAAGACTGGATTCAAGTATCAGCCTCATCAATGTCTGAGTGGGTTTTGCATGTTACCTCCATGCACATGTATGACAGGCTACGTCACATCAATAGTGGTATTTTATATGGTTTGTGGTATTTAACTGTTTATAGCCTAGAATCATTTTTGTCACTAGTTAAAGGAGCACTAGCCTTAAGTCAAGGGGTTGATGCATGGGAGTTGCTAGTAAGTGTCTCCACTACAACATTAAGAAGTGCTTCAGTAATGGTTGGCCCAGAGCGTGTGTGAGGCTCTGAGGCCTACAAGCGCACACAAGGCTCCAGATAAAAAGAGACCATCATCCTGGCAGTACTCTGCCACTATGGAGAAAGAAGAGGTAAGGTTTTGAGCACAAAACATAGAGAAAAGGCAAGGAGTAGAGTTAAGTAAGCCACTAAGAAGTGGAAGAGATGAAACCTTGCAAGCATGTCTGTCTGCATACACACACACATGAAGAGTAATATTGATTTCCTACTGGAATGGGATGCCCCATGTATCCAGCATTGCAACATGTGATACAACTGATAGAATCCAAAGAGCGTCCACGGGCAAGAAAACCACAAGGCAGTGCACTGACACTAGACATGGTTTTGTGGCTGGTCTGATCTGCTAATTCATTGGAGCAGGTGAAATGAAGTGCAAGGTTCACTGTAGATTATACCTTCAAGTTGTTTGTACGAGTGGAGGTGATCACCAGGAGGAGAGATGGTAAGCCATCTGCTTGTCAGATTGATTTTTTTTTGTTTTAATTTGATTTCCTTTGGAAGAACTACCTGGACTTTCTTCAAATATTCTTTGGGAAGAAGCAAATGTTTTGTTTTCTCTGCAAAGCTCCTAAAGATGCAGATGTATATAGTGTAAACAGTGCTTATTTTCTTTTTTGCATTTATTTTTTGTGTGTCATTGCTGAATTGACTGTGTTTCTGACAAGTGCTTGACACTGATTTTTGATTATTGTGTTATTGGCACATGCTACAATAAAGGACAGCTATTATTTTTGCACCTCAAAATGTGTCTACGCTTTTCACTCACTCCTGGTTTCTGGTTGGTTGTGAACTACAAGATGCCCAGGGTTTAATTTGTGCAGGGGTTCAAGAATATAAGGCATCACAACATGTGTTTCTTTTCCCTGGTTTATCTCACACAGGTTAGGTGGACTGGTGACTCTAAATTCACCACCAACAAGGCAGTGTGTATGTGTGTGTGTGTGAATATATTCTTCAAAATGCTGATGTTCTATTGAAGGTTTGCTCACACTTTTTCTTGCCATGATACACTAAGGCTCCCTATGACACTGTAACACTGCAAAAAAAAAAAATAGGCTAGATATATGTAGCAATTCGTGAAACTGTACATAAAAAAATCCACAGAGAAAACCCTGAAAAAGTACAGGTTTGAAGTTGTGTCAATATGCACTGCTAGAGTGGTACAGTACGTCATGAACATTAGGTCTGTTTCTGCTGTGGGAGTATGTGAATTACTCCTTGAGGCTCAATAAATTACTATCTATCTAGCTATCTTTAGTCATTCATTATCTATCTATCTAGTTCACTCCCTTTGACATTAAGTCATGAACACAAGGAAAACCAAAGGCATGAATAAAGGCCTTCTAGATGTCTCAAAGCATGCTCTCGGTCTTTCTCAGCTGAAGATCAGAAGTCAGGCATAAGAAGAAAAAGTCCCAGGTGACAAAGGAGGCAACCGGCACAGTACCACACCCCATAAGGTCACATTGAGAAGCTTCTGGAACCATCTCTCTTGAAAACGTGATCAGCTGGCACAAAAGAGACAATGATGGTTTAGATCCAGTTGCAGCAAGAGGAGTAACCCCACTCTTTTGTGGGTGTAAAATCTGCTTTTTATCGAATGAAGCCCATAAAGAACAAGGACTTGGATGGACATATTTTAAGATTTTATAAAGCTTTCAAGTCTACTTCTACAGGTTTTATATTGCTTACAAAGATCTGCAATTTTAAATTTATTGAAACTACTTTTAATCAACCTTGTTTTTCTCAATTTAGAATAGCTTGGCAGCAGCATATTTTTTTCTTCTTAGAAGCCACAGCACTCCCACACTGTCACACTATCTATCAATCAATCGATCTATCTTTAGTCACTCTTAATCTATCCATCTGTTGTAATGGAAGGCAGGGATGGACTGCCATCCCACTTGTGATGGATGGCTCAATGGCTGGCCAAAAGACCAAAATAATGGACATTCCGACCAGGTTGGCTAGTGTTCCCTCTCCCAAACAGGACAACAAAAAGGAAGGACGAGGGAGAAGAGACAGCCTATCAGGACAATATACTCCCCCAATGCACTAGGTGGCAGCATCCCTTTGTTAGATTACCCATCTGCACATCCACAGGGCAAACTGGGTATTGTATTCTTATTGGGCAACCCTTCTAGGAGTCCTGCTGAGAATAGGTGTCCTTAATATCAAGATACTCCAACTGACCCAGAAGTACTTCCTTGGTGTAATTTCATGGTACTGAATGTACTGCCAAATCCAGCATAAAAGGAGCCTTCATCTCATTCAGAAGGTCGAGTTGGTAGAGGAGGAAAACATTGCCTGGGGAGGAGTAGTAGAAATAATATTATTGATTATGGATTGTAGGAAATGAAAGAGATTTAACTTGCTTAATTAATTATCAGTTTTGCCATTAGCAATGCTGGTAATTAAAAAAAATTGATATGGCTCCTACTTTATTTATCTTACCTTTCTCTTTAGACTTGTGTCAAAGTAACTGAAGCACGCTCATTTTAAACAACAGGTAATAAAATTTATTGATAAACACAAGGACTATAGAAATATGATAGCTGCATATATATGTGGACATACAAGAGAGGACACAGACAGAATAGAAAGACAAACATATAAAGTATATAGGCTAGCTGTTAACTGGTGATTTTGAATTCTATTTTATCTTGGCGCAGATAAATAGTTTTATGATTCCGAGTCTTTAAGGATGGTGTCTGTTGTTGTGTGGAGTTGTTGTACTTGCTGCTCCAGTTCAAGTGGAGGATTCTGGTTTGATGGGGCTTCTGCAAAGATGCCAGTCCAGCTCTGATTTACACCTTTGTTATCAGATGAAGTACCGGGCTGAGATCGGTATGGACTGCAGTTCAGCTACTTTCTTTGGAATGCAGGTGGGGGTATGTTGAAGCTGGATATCTGCATCCTCCTTAAGTTTCGTAATGAGAAAGCTAATTGCTGTTGTAGTGGAGGCAAACTAAGAAGATGTACCAAGTTTTCCTGTAGAAAACTTAAGCCTACTGTCTTAACAGGCCTTGAGTGGAAATGAAGACCCTAGCAGAATGGGCAATGCCCACTTTGTCCTACAGGATAAAACTTGTGAAAGGAGTTTTTTATAAAATTAAACTGCCATTTGAACCAGGGACTGTAATTAGTGTAGCTGTGAATAGGGTTTGAGGTGTGAGAAGCTCCCCAGTGGCTACACTGTAAATCAATACTCCCTCTCCCAGTCTATCTATATACCTCATTATTGTTACTGCTTTATGATTAGTTACTCCCTGTACATATATGTATTATTTATACACAAAAATGGCGCACTGCACAAATACACTTGACTTGAGTATTCCTAGGTTTCATACTCTTTCTCTGTACGTTTAGCATTCATTTGCTCAGAGGTTGATGCGCTTGCTGCTTCCTGAGCAGCTCCTTTTCTCCACCCTAGCGGCCCGCTCCTCTTCTTTTGTCGTCATCTTTACGCGTTAAAACTGATTAAGTCAGTATTTGTGTTGCAATTACTTAGTATGTTTTATTTAATTTTTCACGTAAGCTGGCACTTAAGTCTTCAATCTGCCTCAAGAATGATTTAAGATATGAAGCGATAGGGGAAGTGATGGCGAAGGTGGTAGGGAATGAGAACGGCGCCCGTACACATGTGCTGCACACCCGCCCTGCTGTCCGCTGCCAAAAGTTGATTCTACAATAAAATAAAAATAAAAAGAGGAATAACCTTGGAGGTCAATCATCTCCCCGAAAGCGGATAGTAGACGTCAAGTAGTATATGTGTACTAAATTTCAGGTCAATAGGTCAAATGGTTTGCGAGCTACAAGTGATTTAAAATCCTGGACAGACAAACGAACAGCCACGGTAGCACATTATATATAAAGATATAGATCTTTCTGTCTATGAGAATGGAGTACAATTATGTCCTGTAAGGTGGTTGCAGAAACACAAAAGGACTCTGTAAAGCATTAGGAACAAATGCTTAACACACCTGAAATTGTTATGAAGCTTTAAGTTTACACATCTACAGTTATATATGCGAAATTCAATTGTTTTAGGACTAGAAACGTTGTGAGAGCAATAGTGGGATCAAGGCAGATGAATCCTTTGGCTATGTTGTGCATTTCGCAGTTTGCAATATAGAGAGTGAAAAGATAACTAAAATAAACATACACTTAGAGCTGACCTGTTTAGTACTTTTGCTGAGCATGAATTCATCCTGAGTCCTCTCATTTGGTTTGCATGTTTAAACAGCTTGCACATCTATTGGAGCATCCACCTGCTATTTTTGAGAGTAGAATCGTGGAGCACAAAATAGATTTCTTATTCACATTCAGATGGACTTATCTTTAGATAGAGAATCCTCCTCTAGATTTTTAGCTCAAGGCCTTTAATGGATATGGGAAGAGGGCTGAATTGTGCCTGCTGAATTTAAAAATTGGATTTTCCTGAAGGATTTCTAACTTACTGTATGTACACACATAAAACAATACATAAACAGATTGACTTACTTGACATGTTCTTTAAGCATCTCAGGTAAATCAACACTGTGCTACAAGTTACAAATGAACCTGGTGGACAAAACAGCACACTTGCGTATCCACAGTACAGTATTCTTCTTTGTAAACAATTTCTGTTTAGCAGAGTTCAAAGAGATTGCTGCTTTATTACGGGTGGCTTCACACATTACATAAAACTGCAGATGACGCTCTCATGCACAGTTGAGCTATAACATTAACAGAAAACCAACCTAACTCATCACAAACCTGACATGTTTTTTTTAACTGTTTAATCAACCCCCGTGACCCTGTGTTCGGATTCAGCGGGTTGGACAATGGATGGATGGATGGATGTTTAATCAACACAGACAACATACTTATATATTCTTCCAATCTAAACTTAACCCAGAAAGTTCCACCGTTATAACATACCCACTTATTTAATATGAAGATATACTAAATTCGAAGCATATTAAATTTTAAGTAAAACACCTGACATACCTGCTCACATAACCCCAATCAATTAAATACAATAAGAAGTAGCCATGTGGTGCGTCCACATTGTGCACTACTACATGTTGCTCGTCCACCTCAATGTGCTGCTTTCCCTGTTTTTGACAAGTGGCCATTAATCATTAGGTTTCTATTTTAAAGCTATAATTTTCAGTTGGTGGTGTGCACTCTACAATGTCCATGACTCCACAACATGCTACAGGAATTTGACTTTGGCCTCTTGCCTAGGCTTGCCCATTACTCTAATTGCTCAATACTTCCATCTTTGTCTTCTTCTTTCGGTTGCTCCCATTAGGGGTCGCCACAGCAGATCATCTTTTTCCATATCTTCCTGTCCTCTGCATCTTGTTTTATTACACCCATCACCTTCATGTCCTCTCTCACCACATCCATAAACCTTTGCTTAGGCCTTCCTCTTTTCCTCTTACCTGGCAGCTCTATCCTTAGCATACCTTTCCCAATATACCCAGCATCTCTCCTCTGCACATGTCCAAATCAATGCAATCTTGCCTCTCTGAGTTTTTCTCCAAACCATTAAACCTGAGCTGACCTTCTAATGTACTCATTTGTAATCCTGTCACACCCAATGCAAATCTTAACATCTTTAACTCTGCCACCTCCATCTCCAACCCATATAACATAGCTGGTCTCACTACCGTCCTGTAGACCTTCCCTTTCACTCTTGCTGATACCCGTCTGTCACAAATTACTCCTGACACTCTTCTCTACCCATTCTGCATACTTTCATTTTCACCTCTCTTCCACAATCCCCATTACTCTGTACTGTTGATCCCAAGTATTTAAACTCATCCACCTTCACCAACTCTACTCCCTGCATCCTCACCATTCCACTGACCTCCCTCTCATTTACACACATGTATTCTGTCTTGTTCCTACTGACCTTCATTCCTTTCCTCTACAGAGCATATCTCCACCTCTCCAGGGTCTCCTCAACCTGCTCCTTACTATCGCTACAGATCACAATGTCATCAGCAAACATCAGAGTCCACAGGGACTCCTGTCAAATCTCGTCTGTCAACCTGTCCATCACCACTACAAATAAGAAAGGGCTCAATATTTCCATCAGTTTCAAAAGCAATTTTGTGAAATGAATGTGATCCATTATAAAACATTTTTTTTTGAAAAAATGTAACTCTCCTTCCTTCTCCCTTCCATTTTGGAACTGTAGGACTGCAATTAAAGAACAACATACAGTTAGGTCCATAAATATTTGGACAGAGACAACTTTTTTCTAATTTTGGTTCTGTACATTACCACAATGAATTTTAAATGAAACAACTCAGATGCAGTTGAAGTGCAGACTTTCAGCTTTAATTCAGTGGGGTGAACAAAACGATTGCATAAAAATGGGAGGAAACTAAAGCATTTTTTTAACACAATCCCTTCATTTCAGGGGCTCAAAAGTAATTGGACAAATTAAATAATTGGAAATAAAATGTTCATTTCTAATACTTGGTTGAAAACCTTTTTCTGGCAATGACAGCCTGTAGTCTTGAACTCATGGACATCACCAGATGCTGGGTTTCCTCCTTTTCAATGCTCTGCCAGGCCTTTAATGCAGCAGCTTTCAGTTGCTGTTTGTTTGTGGGCCTTTCTGTCTGAAGTTTAGTCTTCAACAAGTGAAATGCATGCTCAATTGGGTTAAGATCAGGTGACTGACTTGGCCATTCAAGAATTTTCCACTTCTTTGCTTTAATAAACTCCTGGGTTGCTTCGGCTGTATGTTTTGGGTCATTGTCCATCTGTATCATGAAACGCCGCCCAATCAATTTGACTGCATTTAGCTGGATTTCAGCAGACAGTATGTCTCTGAATACCTCAGAATTCATTCGGCTGCTTCTGTCCTGTGTCACATCATCAATAAACACTAGTGTCCCAGTGCCACTGGCAGCCATGCATGCCCAAGCCATCACACTGCCTCCACCGTGTTTTACAGATGATGTGGTATGCTTTGGATAATGAGCTGTTCCACGCCTTCTCCATACTTTTTTCTTGCCATCATTCTGGTAGAGGTTGATCTTGGTTTCATCTGTCCAAAGAATGTTTTTCCAGAACTGTGCTGGCTTTTTTATATGTTCTTTAACAAAGTCCAATCTAGCCTTTCTATTCTTGAGGCTTATGAGTGGCTTGCACCTTGCAGTGCACCCTCTGCAGTTACTTTCATGCAGTCTTCTCTTTATGGTAGACTTGGATATCGATATGCCCACCCCCTGGAGAGTGTTGTTCACTTGGTTGACTGTTGTGAAGGGGTTTCTCTTCACCATGGAAATGATTCTGCGATCATCCACCACTGTTGTCTTCCATGGACATCCAGGTCTTTTTGCGTTGCTGAGTTCACCAGTGCTTGCCTTCTTTCTCAGGATGTACCAAACTGTAGATTTTGCCACTCGTAATATTGTAGCAATTTCTCTGATGGGTTTTTTCTGTTTTCGCAGCTTAAGGATGGCTTCTTTCACCTGCATGGAGAGCTCCTTTGACCGCATGTTGTCTGTTCACAGCAAAATCTTCCACATGCAAGCACCACACCTCAAAATCAACTCCAGGCCTTTTATCTGCTTAATTGATGACATAACGACGGACTTGCCCACACCTGCCTATGAAATAGCCTTTGAGTCAATTGTCCAATTACTTTTGAGCCCCTGAAATGAAGGGATTGTGTTAAAAAAATGCTTTAGTTGCCTCACATTTTTATGCAGTCGTTTTGTTCACCCCACTGAATTAAAGCTGAAAGTCTGCACTTCAACTGCATCTGAGTTGTTTCATTTAAAATTCATTGTGGTAATGTACAGAACCAAAATTAGAAAAACGTTGTCTCTGTCCAAATATTTATGGACCTAACTGTATAAAACGTTAGTTTAGGTACTGTAAAAATGCATCTATTACTCAGTCACTATTATGCAACAAAACTTAACATACAATTCTTTGGGTCTTCATAACATTTACAAAGCATCAGTAAAGTGTTTCTTTATCTCTGCAATGTGACATACTGATAAAATGTCACTTTGGAGTGGTCTGAGGTGGCTTAACTGAGACATATTTCTCTTGATAATACACATTTCGTATAAGATTTCTGAATAGTAATTTCACCATCATGTCAATATGCCACATTGTACAGAGATGAACAACCTATCTACTCACGTTTTATAAGTGATATGAAGACCAAAAGAAAGGTGTTGTTACATAACAGTAAATGAGTAACAGATACATTTTTGCAGTACCTAAATTAAAATATGACCATTTGTTTTTATTCTATAAGCTATTTGAAAAAGCGCACTTGCCAACTAGCAGTTTTCACTACAGAGACCTTCCCATTCATGACTCAGTGGCATGTTGTAACTATTATCTGAAGTACATTCAAGTTTTTCTTTCTGATCCACTTGCCCCTCATTACTGTAGTACACTTTTTCTTCTTTTCAAATTCCATCTCAGCCACTTTCTTTTTCTGCTTCATATGATTTGCAAAGCAACTATTTCCAGTTAAGTGGAGCTGCCCACAAAAACAGTAATGGAGAGCAGCAGCCTCTGTCTGATCTGCTTTCTCCCACCAAATTTTAAAACTGAGATATGAAAACTGAATTCACTCACCAAAAATTCTGGTAACAAATTTCCAGACTCAATACTATTACTTGTATAGCCCTAAGGTTACAGAGAAAACTGTAGGCCAGCAACGTCTTAATCACTTGCATACTTAATAGCCTGCTAAGGAAAAGGGAAATGGTGTCAATTACTTCAAAAACTTGTTGGCAGCTGGTACATTGTTTTTCTTGCAACAATGATTGTTTTGTTTCCACTACATTAACGAGTTACGTATTTATTGAAAGACAGCCTGAAAATCAGCCTCTGTTTTAGTGAAGAGGTAGAAAATAAACTTACTGTACATTTGAACTTGACTTTCTGTTTTGGCAAAACATATAGCTCAAAAGTTTCTATGTCCAAAATAATAATAGGAGGAAGCTGAAAATTAAACAAATGCATAGATTTGGAAAAACAAGAAAGCAGAAAATTACAGTTCAGCTAACTCATCATTAAACAAACAAAAAATTAAAACAATATTTTTGTTACTTGTCACACATGGGTGCCTGAGGATTACCTTCCAGGCTCAGACAATGTATGTAATACCCTGCCAGGGCAAGATGGTGCGCCAACACTACTAATGCTGTCCCTTTTCTCCTCCGAAGCTTTGAGATGCCACTCAGTGAGGGAGCCCACTTAAACACGCTGGGACAACATAAAATCGAGGGATCCATGAAGATGGCATCTCAGTCTGTGTAACACAGTCCTGCATGACCCAGACCCGCTCAAGAGAGATAATAATTTTGAGAAGCCACACTAAGAAACTAAAGAGATCACCCATTATGCCTGGTTTCCGTTGTGCCACCACACCCTCATTTCTGTTCATGTTTTTGGACTTTGTCACTAATAGGGTTGGCCCCCAAACTTTTCTTTGGTTCTCCTCTCTCATTGGCATCTCACACTGAATATTAGTTGAGGCATTCTCCTTCAAAATTCAGTTAAAATGTTTCTGGATTGCTCTTATGCTGTCATTTTCACGGAGAGCAAATTTTGTTTTGTTATGCACCCGCTTTAAATCAGGGTTGGAGTCTGTTATTTTCTTTTATCCGTGTCTGAATTTTGGTCTACAGGGAAACATGGCACACCTTCTTAGGTTGAATCCACTACAACAGCAATTACCTTCCTTGTTAGGAAAAGTTGAAGAACCAGCTTACTTATCTGCAATGAGTTGAAGTCTTTTCTGAATATAACTGTGGATATACCACAAACTGAAGCCATATTAAAGATTAACTCTTCCATGCTGTATAACAGGGGTGGGCAAAATTTTTTAGGCAGCAGGCCACACTGTCACTAATAATTCATACATTGGGCCATATATAAAGTCTAGTTGTAACCTGGATCCCAAGTAATCTACCACATGTATCACTGACAAACATTAACAGTAATAGTTTAATGATAAATCTTTTTTATTAAAAGTTGTTAAGAGAAATGCTCAAACTCCAATAAGAGAGCAATTTTAAAATAAGATGATTTTGCTATGACATATAATAATGAATGGGCGGCACGGTGGCGCAGTGGGTAGCGCTGCTGCCTCGCAGTTGGGAGATCTGGGGACCTGGGTTCGCTTCCCGGGTCCTCCCTGCGTGGACTTTGCATGTTCTCCCCGTGTCTGCGTGGGTTTCCTCCGGGCGCTCCGGTTTCCTCCCACAGTCCAAAGACATGCAGGTCAGGTGGATTGGTGATTCTAAATTGGCCCTAGTGTGTGCTTGGTGTGTGGGTGTGTTTGTGTGTGTCCTGCGGTGGGTTGGCACCCTGCCCGGGATTGGTTCCTGCCTTGTGCCCTGTGTTGGCTGGGATTGGCTCCAGCAGACCTCCGTGACCCTGTGTTCGGATTCAGCAGGTTGGAAAATGGTTGGATGGATATAATCATGAATATGAAACTGTTTGCTTCTGCACACACTATTAATACTAACACAGACTCCACTGCAGAAAACCCTGGAGTGGGAGGCAGCCAGTTGGTCGAGGTCTCCAGGGCTATGGACTTTACTTTTGAATTTCTCTTTTACATTTTTATTTCCATGGTTGTCAACTGGTCACAGTTCATCAATTAAATAATGGACAGATATTATTGGCTTCCCTTTACATTTAATCAGTTCTTCCTTGTTCTTTGTGTCTTTTAAGAAATTCTGCATGTATATGTGTACCAGTTTGGTATTTAGTAATTAATATAATCTGTACTTGTATTTTAACTGAGAGCTGTTGACTGCGCTCTGCGCCTGCACTCAGTGAAGAGCACTATGCTAAGTAAGCTGTATTGTGTTATATTGTAATTAAGAATCTGGATGTCACAACTAATTTATAGCGTAGTTTTTTTTTTTATATCAGTCAGTTAGTAAACTTCTACACTTGCTTTTAGTATTTAGTAATAATTTAATAATTAGTTTAATTAGTCTAAAGGCCTGAATGTGCAACCAAAGAAAGATGTCCTGCACATAGTAGACTTGAAAAGCCTTGGAAACAAATATTAAGTTATGTACAGTCTTTGGAAATCAAGCAAAAAAAAACCTTTAAGTTCACTGTTGCACTTGAGTTCAGTTACTTTTAGCTGCAGAACTTCTGGAACTTTGTCCAATTACAAACATCTTGCTGCACCTACTATGAGATTTAAATTCACGACAATGACAGCAACTTGAGCAGCATGTCTGGCCTAATCATCACATCTGACTGAAAACTGTTCCTTAAAATTATGGAAAATGCTCCTTTGGCTTGTTGCAGTTGACTCAAGTCAGTGTAAAATTTGAAGAATGGAGAAAAAAATAAACAAACAGCACTGTACCAAAACTGAAATGAGCTCTCCTGGAGAGCTTTTAACTGTCTTACCGTTCTGACTTGCTGATGATGCATTTGAAAAACACATAAACTGTCTGAAGGTACAGTCAGGATGCTGCTGCCAATAAGTGCATTTTACTTCTTGTCTCACCAAACACACAGGTTAAAATGTAGGAATACTCTGTTTTGGTCCATCTCCTACCAGAAAACCATTCTTGTTCTAACTTCCTTCTTTTACACCTGTAAATGGAGCTCTTTATACTGATTTGCACCCAGACCTGCTGCCAGTGAAATCGATTGCTGATAAAATCACCACACCACGTATTTATTAAAAAACTGAAATTCAAGACAAAGGCAAGCAAGCATATACGTTTTAGTGCTACATGCTTTCCCTATTTGTATAATAGAACCATGGTTTATTTTATTACTTTTGGATGAAACTATGTGACAATTTATTACACTTACAATAGCCAACTAATCCTTTAAGAACACCTCATACCAATGCCACAGGCCAGATGCAGTCCGTGAGCCATAGTTTGCACACTCCTGATAGAATATACATTCACAATGATTAGCTCCAAATGTCTATGCCACGCATATAGGCACCAGAATACTATATTGGCAATGCTGCTTCAGAGCAAGAAGTATTAATTGTTAGGAACTGTCAGGTAACTCATGTATCTCATATAGGATTGTCCTATATTGAAACAGCCCCCTCAAGCCAGGTTACATGTTTTTGTTTGTGTGAGTTAAGCTTTCTCCAGATGCTCACTAATCATCAGGCAATTTTTTTTTTCCTTCGCTTCAAATTTACATGTACTGTACTACAATCAACATCTGAGAGCAGTGTAAAGTATCTGAAGTGTCTTTGAGAAAATCCAGCTTCTCCCATGAGTGATTTGCATAAAGATGCTCACGCAAGGAACTCTCTTTATTGTTATGTTTCATTTTTGCATGGCAGTGGAGGAGGGTGAGGAGATGCTGGAAGTTCTTCAGGTGTTCTCCTTGCTGTTTACATTTTTTTAAAATCCTCTTGTAATGTTCTTTAGGTTGAAGTAGCGACACACTCAGAATAACATTTCAAATGCTGTTTATTTTTAACCCTGTTTAACCAACTCTCCATACAGCTCGTTTTTTCAACCACGCCCTTTCCTCGGGATGTCATACATCCCAAAAGATGCAGACCATAGTAATCAATACCTGAATATAAAGTAATCGACAAAAGCATTATTGAACAATCATATACAACACCTTTTCCATTGGAGGATTTGTCAGATTTGTATGAGGTTCCCTGAGACCAACATTGAGCTTCAGAGTGCTGTGACTATGAGGCCATTCATGTTAATAATGCTCTGTTGCAGCCAACCTCTTTATTGTTTTTTTTTTCTTATTCTTCTCTATTTGCTATAACCAAGGGAATTCTCTGTCTAACCTCATGGAATTTTCGGGTTCTGAATTCTAAGACTCGCCACTTTTATGGTCTAGATCACCCCTGTACTGACAGTGTATTATTTCAGGAAAAACACTTTAGCACAACTGACGTCAGACACTACAAAAATAGACATTACCAAGTGGCTGACTCTTTGTCAGCTCCTATAAATAAACATGGGGTGCTTGCTCTTGTTAGGAGGAATTTGCAGGTGAAGTCCAGGGATAAAAAGGTGGCTCACTTCTATTATTCTGTTGTAGAACTGGTTAGAAAGAAGATGATGCTCATGTATATGTATCCACACGCTTCGTATCAAGTCTCTGTCTTGCTTAATATAAGTAGCCATCTGACCTGCTTACCTTTCTGGGCTACAATCACACCAGGACACAATAACATGTCAGGAATAAGCCAGGCAAGCTCTTGCCACTCTGTCTCCATTATTGGCTGTCATTTCTTCAAAAAACTGAATCAGGCACAACCACTTATTATCCAAAGTGAATTAATCAACTGTTTTTTAATTATTATATTAAATTATTTTCTAAAGTGCCCATTTCTTAGTCCCCCAGATTGTTATCCTTTTTAAAGTGTTTAAGTTAATTCAGTGCAAAACAGAAGGGTCTATACCAAAATGGCACATGCATTTACCCTTAAAAAAAACTATGCATTACTCATAGGCAGTCACGCCAGTATGCTATCAGTGTGGAGGCAAGTTGGCATCAACTTTGGGTGACCTGTTTGGTAGGTCTGACTTCTAATCATTTTAAAATCTTTAGTACCATTTTGGCATTCCTCACTCTTCCTTTCTTCTGTCAGCATCTTCAATCAGGAAAGCAGCTCCGGTCTGAATCCTTCACTTTGTAAGTCCTCTTATAAATCACTTTTTTCTTAACCTCTCAGTGATATCAGGATCTCACCTTATCCTCCCTTATTTCCTGGGATACTATCTTTAGAAATATTAGATATCCTTGTGGAACCTTTAGTCAGTTTAAATATGTGCACTGGCTTCATCTCGCACCACTTAAACTATACTTAATAGACCTTGACCATATCCATATTTGTTCCTTAGTGGTCATATCTTATTTTTGTACATGCACTTTTTTTGTTCTCCTCTTCTGTTTTTCTTTTAATTCATTGTCAGTTACATGTCCTCCTTTCCAACAAATTCTTATTTTCTTAGACCTCCCTGGTCAGCTTTGTTTGTATGTAAATGTCTATTTATCTGTTTGGACACAGTAACTGCTAATTTCCTCTTATTTCCAGATGGAAGACCCCAGAACTTATTACTTTTAATATCTGCATCTCACCATTCAATAATATGATCCACCTTGGGCTGTCCCTACAAATTTGCGATTTTGCAGCTTTACTGGTCACATTCTTTATTATCAGACATTTGTGACACAGTGGTTCCCTTAGTTGGGTTTGGTGAATTGGCATCACTTCTGTTCTTGATGCTGTGGCTTAGGACTTCGGGCAGAGGGGTGAGTGAAAGACACTGGTTAGATTTATTATTTATTATATACAATGATATCTTAATAGTAACTATTGGTTATTTTTGAATATATTAATACAAATGTGGTCACAAAAAGCATGAAAAAACAGCAGACAATATAGAATATCTCCAATGCAAAACAAAAAATACCAAACCAGTTTATCTCAATCCTGTCCATTTTCTTCACCACATTAAGTAACACTGACTTTTTGTATTACACTTTCTACAAAATTAATACCAATAATTATTATTATTATTAATAATTATTGTTTTGTGGATTTGGAGAAGGCATTCGACCGTGTCCCTCGAAGCATCCTGTGGGCTGTGCTCAGAGAGTACAGGGTACAAGGCTCGTTGTTACAAGCCATTCAGTCCCCCTGTAAAGAAGGAGCAGGAGCTTGGTCCGCATTGCCGGTAATAAGTCGGACTCGTTTCCTGTTGAGGTTGGACTCCACCAGGGCTGCCCTTTGTCACCGATTCTGTTCATAAGTTATATGGACAGAATTACTAGGCGCAGCCAAGGAGCAGAGGGGGTATGGTTTGGTGACCTCAGAATCTTGTCTTTGCTATTTGCGGATGATGTGGTTCTGTTGGCTTCATCGGACAGTGACCTCCAGCTCTCACTGGAGCAGTTTGCAGCCGAGTGTGAAGCGGCAGAGATGAGAGTCAGCACCTCTAAATTCGAGCCCATGGTTCTCAGCTGGAAAAGGGTGGAATGCTCCCTCCGGGTTGGGAGCACAGTGCTGCCTCAAGTGGAGGAGTTCAAGGATCTCAGGGCCTTGTTCACAAGTGAGGGAAGAATGGAGTGGGAGGTTGACAGATGGATCGGTGCGGCATCTGCAGTAATGCAGGCTCTGCAGCGGTCCATCGCGGTGAAGAGAGAGCTGACCCAAAAGGAGAGGCTGTCGAATTACCAGTCGATCTACGTTCCTACCCTCACCTATGACCACGAGCTTTGGGGAGTGACGGATAGAGCAAGATCGCGGATACAAGCGGCCGAAATGAGTTTTCTCCTCAGGGTGGCTGGAATTTCCCTTAGTGATAGGGTGTGGAGTTCAGTTATCCGGGAGAGGTTTGGAGTAGAGTCGCTGCTCCTCCGCATTGAGAGGAGTCAGTTAAGGTGGTTTGGGCATCTGGTCAGGATGCCTCCTGGACGCCTCCCTGGGGGGTGTACTGGGCATGTCCCACAGGAAGAAAGCCGCGGGGCAGACCCAGGACAGGCTGGAGGGATTATATCTCCCGGCTGGCCTAGGAACACCTCGGGGTCCTCCCAGAGGAGCTGGAGGAGGTGGCCGGGGAGAGGGAGGTCTGGGCTTCCCTGCTTAGGCTGCTGCCCCCACGACCCAACCTCAGATAAGCGGTGGATAATGAATGAATGGATTATTACTATTATTACATTTACATAGTGCTTTTCTTTTAATTTTATTGATTTTAATTAAAGGCAAATAACAATCTTTACAATCAAATCAAACTGAATAAAACCAAAATTCAACCCCCACCCAAAAGAAAGAGGAGAGCCAACCAACAAAGCAAATATTTAAAAGCAGGAAGAAAGGAAGAGTATCCTTGTCCCCGATATAGAATATAAAATTTTACTGATTAGATCCTGCCATATTTTAAAAAAGGTTTTGAATAGACGTTCTGAGTGAGAATTTGATTTTTCCAATTTAAAATAGTATAGGACATCAGTTACCCACTGACTTACAAGAGGAGAGTTAGGAGTCTTCCAGTTGAGCAAAATAAGTCTATGTGCTAATAGTGTAGTGAAGGCAATCACAGTTTGTTTGTCCTTCTCCTCCTTAAGCCCATCTGGGAGTCCAACAAACACAGCTGTTAGTGTATTAGGAGGGATTGTGACACCAAGGCTGCCTGATAGGCATTTAAGGGTTTTGTCTAAAATGTTGCTAATTTGGTTCATGCCTAAAATATGTGGCCCAGTGAGGCTGCTGCTCGATTGCAACGTTCACGGGTGGAATCTTGCCCTGGAAACATTTTGGATAGTTTTAATCAAGATAATACCCTTAAAAGAATATTTTCAGTTTAATACTTGAGTGTTTCGTGCAAATGGAGCTAGATTGTATTCTGTGCATGGCTGCCTTTCACTCCTTTTCTGAAATGTTAAGTGAAAGATCCTTTCCCCATTATATCCTGGGATCTTTGAATGGAATGGACTTTAAAATGTTTTTTTTAATTGTAGAAATGCTATCTGAGTCTTCAAGACTGATCAGTATTTCATCTGGAATAGAAATAGGTGGAAGGTGAGGAAAACTGGGCAGGCTCCTTTTAGCAAAGTTTCTAGCTAGAAAGTAGTGGAAAAACTGTTTTGATGTGAAGATAAATTTGAAGCTTAATTGCTCATAGGATGCAAGTACATTATCGATATATAAATCTCTAAATGTTTTAATCTCAGACATTTTCCAAACATTAAATACTGTGTATGTTTGAGAGGGTGGAAAAAGTGGTTGTCATGTAGAGGTGCAACAGGTAAAAGCTTGTCTGTCTTAAAGTGCTTCCTACATTGCTTCCACATTCGGAGTGAATGAAGGGCAATTGGATTATTAATGTATTGATGATAGTTTGTATTAACTGGAGCACAGAGCAGGGAATACAAAGAAGTACTGCAAGATTTTAATTCTACTGTAGACCAAGCTTGTATGTTCATCAATTTGTGTCGATATCCAGGGGCCTCATGTATAAATGGTGCATACGCACAAAAATGTTGCGTACGAACGTTTCCACACTCAAATCGCAATGTATAAAACCTAAACTTGGCATAAAGCCCCGCACATTTTCACAGTAGCTCCAACCCTGGCGGTACCCAGCATCAAAGCAGTGCTACTGTTCCTGTGTGGTTACCCTTTCTTTTTTAGATCCACATCCCTGACGCGGCTATATCATATACTGTACACTGAAACTAACTGCATATTGTTTATTAGTTTAAGGCATCTGATTGTAATTATCCTGTAACAATATAAAGGTCCAGGGAATAGCCAAAGTATTCTAAATACCATAGCAGCTTTAGCGTTGTTACTCTCACTGCACCTTCTTTTTCTTCTTTCAGCTGCTCCCGTTAGTGGTTGCCACAGTGGATCATCTTTTTCCATATTACTCTCACTGCACCACTCGGAGTATTTATATCACTGTATCTGAGTGGGGAATCACAGGTCTAAAACAGCTGGTCAGAAACAGAATTATCGGTGTACAGCATCAAGCACACACTGCCTCAGCCATGCTGCCTATTTGAACTGCTCTCACACGGCAAATGCTTCAAAGCCTTTCCTGTACAGACCTCGCGGTTCAGAAACAGTTTCATCCCAAGAACTATAAACGCACTCAATCAGTCCATCAAGTGCTCCCTGCAGAACTGTTTGTACTTATAAGTACAATTACCTCACTGTAAACTTGCACTACAGTTATAATATTGCACAACTACTTTATAAAGCACATATTTACATATGATGACGATATCATTTTTAAGATGAAATGCAGCAAAATATGTTTATTATATTATACAGATAAAACTTTAACTTCATTTAAATAATCTATATTGTTAATAATTAAACATGTGAGGACACGGTGCCACAGCGCTAGCTAGTTCAGGGACTTTTCCTGCCTCGCGCTGTATTCTTGCTGGTGCTGACGTGACACTGGAGGGATAGATGGATGGAATAATTAAACATATACTATGAAGATATTTCAATGTTCCTTAAATGTTTTGAAGAATCGGCGTTCTAAGCTTACAGATGGCTTAACGTCTATTACAGAGCTGATTGTGTGGCGATTCGGTATTTGGAGAAAGAAAAGTAAGGACAGGAATTGGGGGTTAGTACATTTGAAATAGACAGTACTTTTTTTTAAAAAATTTTTTTTATTGTATTTTTATTTTATTAATTTTCATTGTAATCATTCCATACAAATATATCAATTTATAACCCAACAAAATTGAAGACAAATCAAACCCCACCCCTGAGAAGGAGAGCTTAGCTAAAGGAAAATTGCTTAGGGCTTTTTAATAAGGCAACATTAAGCAAAAGAAAGGGAGAAGTTCCTGAGATGCACATACTGAGATCTGTCTGTAAGATAGTCCATGATCCATGCCACCAGGTATAAATCTACTCCCATCTCTGTCAGCTTGTCCCTAAGGAGCCGAGGTTGGATGGTGTTTTAAGGTGCTAGAGAAATCTAGAAACATAATTCTTACTGCACCACTGCCTCTGTCCAAATCGGAGAGGGATCCGTGTAGCATATAGATGATGGCATCCTCTGCTCCCACCTTCTCCTGGTATGCGAACTGCAGAGGGTTGAGGGCATGGCGGACCTGTGGCTTCATGTGGTGAAGCAGCAGCCGCTCCATGGTATTCATCACATGCGACGTCAGAGTGACAGACCGGAAGTCATTCAGCTCACTAGGACGTGATACCTTTGGGACTGGGATGATGCAAGATGTTTTCCAAAGCCTGGGGACTCTCCCCTGTTCCAGGCTTAGGTTGAAGATACGCTGTAGAGGACTCCCCAGCTCCAACGCACAGGCCTTCAGCAGTTGGGACGATACTCCATCTGGACCCACTGCTTTGCTGGCACGAAGTCTCCTCAGCTCTCTGCTTACCTGGGCTGCTGTAATTGTGGGTGGGGGGAAACTCTCTCCTACGTTGGTATCAGTAGAAGGATGGGTAGAGGGTGCAGTACTCCAAGGTGAGAGTGGGTTAGGATGGTCAAACCTGTTAAAGAAGCTGTTCATCTGGGTTGCTCTCTCCACATTTCTCTTGATGGTGGCACCCCGATTCGAGCTGCAGCCAGTGATGATCTTCATCCCGTCCCACACTTCCTTCATGCTGTTGTTCTGCAACTTTCGCCGCCCTGAGCTGGACTCGGAGTTCCTTCTGCACGCGCTTGAGCTCATGCTGATCATCGCCTTTAAAAGCCCTTTTTTTCTGGTTAAAAAGGCCCTTGATGTCACTTGTAATCCATGGCTTCTTGTTAGCATAGCAGCGTACTGTTCTTACTGGAACAGCAATGTCCATACAGAAGTTGATGTAGTCAGTAGTGCTGTCAACAACCTCCTCAATGTTCTCACTATATGATCCCTGCAGGATATCCCAGTCCGTAGTTCCAAAGCAGTCTCTCAGAGCCTGCTCTGCCTCAGGGGTCCACTTCCTGAATGAGCGTGTGGTTGTAGATAGCCCCCTCACTCTTGGTTTGTAGTGAGGCTGAAGCAGAACCAGGTTATGATCTGCTTTCCCAAGCGCAGGCAGAGGGGTGGCGCTGTATGCGTCTTTAACGTTTGCATACAGTAGGTCAATAGCCCTATTTCCCTGGGTGTTAAAATCCACATACTGGGAGAAGGCAGGTAATGTTTTGTCCAGCGTCACATGGTTAAAGTCTCCAGTGATTAGCACAAGCGCCTCAGGGTGCTGTGTTTGTAATTTAGCAACAGCGGAATGAATGATGTCACCCGCTATCTCCAAGTTCGCCCAAGGAGGGATGTAAACAATAACAACAATGACATGTCCAAACTCTCTGGGAAAGTAATAGGGATGCAGACTTACGGCCAACAGTTCGATGTCTCTGCAGCAAGTGGAGATTTTGACATTTACATGTCCAGAGTTGCACCACCTTGTGTTCACATAGAGAGCGAGTCCTCCTCCTTTCCACTTCCCACAGGTATTTGCATCTCTGTCCACTCTATATTAAACCCGGGTAGCTCCACGTTAGCATCTGGGATGCTAGTTGTTAGCCACGTTTTACAAAAACACAACAAACTGCATTCCCTGTAGGTCCTGACATTTTTCACCAGCGCAGCCAGTTCATCGATCTTATTTGGTAGTGAGTTCACATTTCCCAGGATCACAGAAGGCTCAGAAGGCTTGTATTGCCACTTTCTCGCAAGATGCTTAGCCTTTAGCTTAGCTCCAGCTCTGCTGCCACGATACGACCTTCTTACCTTGTCAGGTAAATAGGGAACCATACCGGCGCGGGCATTTGTTCTCAGCGCTTGAAGTTGACTACCTGAATAGACGAGTCTCGGCGTGTAAAAATCCATGTCCAAGTTGTAAAAAGTAGTAAAAAGTGTCCAGGGAACATGTCCACATAAAAGAAAGTGGTAGGAGTGATCAGTGAAATAGAGAAAAAGGTAGAAAGGTAGAAAGATAAAGTCATACACGGAGCTGCTGGAAAGGCTGCCACTCGCAGCAGCGCCTCTTGAAAGACATGCTTTAATAACATGCTTTAACTCCTATCATCATGAAAATGATATCACGTACACATCTCAGTATTTTAATTATTCAGAGAGCTGTAATATTAAGAATATAATGGATTCTGTGTCCTGTCGGAGGAAGAGAAAGCCCAGAAGCACGTAGTGATTCACACACATAGAGCACCTAGAAGATCAAATACAAAACAAAGCATTTAACATGCTACTTCAGTTACGATGGGATTTCAGAAACTAGTACATTAAACGATTTTAAGATGAAGTTTATGATGTTCTACTTTAATGACAAATTAAACTACGTGATTAAAGTGGAAATTTCGAGATTAAAGTTGACATTTCGTGCTTTTTTTCCCCACTGTGTGTCTTTTTTTTTATCTGTACCCTAATAAGCTTTCATATGACACTCAGACGGTGGGCTATGACTCGCCTTTTCACGGCAACTTTAATATGTGACAACTTCTTTTTAATTTCAGGCACTGTGCAACTTTGTGAACTTGAGCTTTTGAGATTTCTCCGACACGCTATGTCACTCAATCAGCTTCCTTTTGTTGATTTATATCACTGTTTAAAACAACAAATAGTACGTTTTCCTTGCCTCCACTTGGTATTCACTGAAATTCTTCTATTTTCCCTCATGCTTTTGCCATTGTCTTTTCACAGAAAGCTGAGCTTAAGGGTTATTTATATTGATCTGCATATTCAAAGAGGCGTAATTCTGGGAGGAGCTGGGGTGGGACAGCAGGCACGTGCACGTGCATTACTTTTCACACTGACCAGGATTTATGTAGAGGAAGAACGTGGAAGTTGGCATACGCACAGATTTATGCATCTGGATTTTTTTGTGCGTACGAACATTTCCTCTTTAGTGCTTACGCCATGTTATAGTGTGAGTTCTACACACTGTGTTATACATGAAGCCCCAGGTCTTTATGGCCTGTATATTTGCCACCCATTAATAAAATTGAAAGTTACGTAGTGCTTTAGGCTATTGTAGAATCGCCCTTTGGATGTGTGGATGTTTAGAATTCCAAATAAATTACGTTATGATTGAATCTAATTTCTAAAAAAAAAATTGTTAATGTATATATTGATGGTTTGAAGCAGAAAAATAATCTTGGGAAGGATGTTTATCTTAACAGTGTTGATACTCCCTGTTAATATGAGATGGAGGGTGGACCATCTATTCACTTCTTCTTTAATTATTTCCATGTACACAGCAAAATTGTGTTGAGAGCAAGCTTAATATTTACTTGTGATATTTACCCCTAAATATTTAAACTGATCTGCTAAGATAAATGGGAAGGTTTCCAGTCTAATATTGTGCATTAGAGAGTTCGCTAAAAAAAGCACACTTTTATTGAAATTAATTTTGAGTCCAGACATCGTTTGAAAATCTGCTAGTGCTTTTTAGGACTACTGGCAAGGAATTTTACGGGTCAGATATATACAGTACCATATTGTCTGCATATAGTGATATTTTTTGTTCATGTCCTTCTCTGAAAATCTCCTTTATCTCTTATGCATTTCAAAAGTAAACAGTCAATGGCTCAATGGTGATTGCAAAGAGCAATGGTGATAAGGGACATCCTTGTAGAGTGCCGTGCTCTAGTTTGAAGTAGTCTGAAATAATGTTGTTAATATGAACTAAGGCTTCTGGACTAGTATAGAGCAGTTTGATCTATACACATATGTTTGGGCCAAACCCAAATTTGAGCAATGAGGTGAATAGGTAGTCCCATTCAACCATGTCAAATGCATTTTCTGCATCCAAAGGTAGTAAGATCTCCGAGGTGTCAGATTCAATGGGTTAATATATTATATTAAACAAGCGTCAAAGATTAGAAGCTAAATGTCTGCCTTTAATAAATTAGGTTTGGTCTTGTGATATTACAGAAGGAAGCACTTTTTCAATCCTTCTAGCCAGAACTTTGGAGAGTATCTCAGCATCATTATTCAGGAGTGATGTTGGTGTATATGATGAACACTGTAGTAAGTCCTTAATTTTCTTAGGAAAGATGGAAATTAATGCTTGGCGAAAAGTTTGAGGTAGAATTTTGTTGTCTGTTTGAATTTTTTTTAATAAAATTCCACTGGGTAGCCATCAGAGCCTACTCCGAAGAGAATTTATAGCATCTAGTAATTCTGAGAGTGTCAAAGGTTTATCCAGTTCCACAGCATTGACAGTATCTAGCTGTGTTAACTGTAATGAGTCAAAAAACTTACTAGACTGTGTTTTATCTTCTTTAGACTGAGTACAATGTATGTATTGTCTCAATGTCGGTTATATTTTTATGGTCAATGATTTTATCTCTGTCTGTGCTGGTAAATGCTGTTATTGCATTGCAGACTTCCTGCTTTGTTGGGCTAAAATCTTATTGGCCTTCTCTCCGTGTTCATAATAATGTTGTGATTTAAAGATGAGCTGTTCTATTTCTTTAATAGCCAAGAGGTTAAATTTTGATTCCAAAACCTGTCTTTTCCTTTAAAGTGTCTCATTTGGAGACCTGGTCTATTCCAGATTTATTCTAGTAATTCTGTTGTAATTCTTGGTTTCCAATTTATTTTTGTGAGGAAGATATAACATAATCTGTCCTCTTAAGAATGCCTTCAGAGATTCCCAGTGTATTCCTGCAGAGATCTCTGGGGATGCAATTGTCTCCAGAAAATAGTAGATTTGCTTGACAGTGCTTTTCAAACCTACTCAAAGTACATCATAGACAGTGGGGAACCACTCCAACCACCACCAAATTGTGACATTTGTGCGCCACTACACACACCAAACATTCAGTGGCGTAGCTAGGTAGGGGCAAGGGGGGACATCTGTCCCCGGGTGCAGCATCCAGGGGGTGCCAAATTGATGTTTCTTTCCCTTCCCCATTACATTTTGGCAAACAGGAGGGGGCGCGAAATCTTCAGTTGTCCCCGGGTGCTGAAAACCCTACCTACGCCTCTGCACACATTGGCTATTAGGTGGTGAAGGGTGGGGAGACTTAGCCTGTTAGACACATGGGATGATAAGTGGCCCAAAACAGACGAGGCCATGATGATCAATTTAGTCTGGACATCGGGGAACACCCTGCTCTTTTCAAAAGACCTACAGAGATCTTTTATGCCCACACAGAGTCAGGAGCTCAGTTTTACTACTCATCCAAAGAACGGTGCCAATTGTTTACAGCATAGTGTCCCCATCACTGCACTGGGCCATTGAGATCCAAAGACAGACCAGGTTTGTCATTCTGTAGGCTATACAATATGTACAACTGAAACAGTTAACATACCCCCTTGACAAGAGTGCCATTCCTTGAATTCTGAAAATTTCTTACCAATCTCCTATCTTGGGAAATGTAGACACTCGCTGCTTTGCAATCTTTTCAATGGTGCATTCTAAAAACACATGACTTTAATGTAGACCTGCACAATTAACTGTATATTATTGGCAATTACAATTATGACTGCCTCAATATACTAATCATGGAAGGAGACAATTCCTGCATGGCAATTCTATTTCATACTCCCGTTCTCCCAGAGGTCGAGCTTTCCCAGGTACAAACTTCTGTAAGCAGCAAATGAGTGTTGTAATCAAGCACAGACACACTGACTAAGCATGAGCGCTATGCTAAATCAGAGGCACTCACATCACAGGAATATTAACTACAAACTAAATGCTAAATGCAATTTCAGGTGTTTGATCCCAAACAACATCTTTTCTGTTTACAACAGCTTCCAGAAAAATAAAGAAGTATAATGAATATTGAACCTAGGTCACCTGACACTTTTTAAATGTTTAAGTACTAAAATGAAGAGAATTGTTCATAATTTAGAAAAATATTGTTTTCAGAAGTGCACTGGGAAAACGGATAAACCCCTGGACGTAAACATTTACAAAGCAATTGAAAATTCAACCACAAAATTCAGTTTAAAGAGTGCCTGAAAACTAAACAAGCAGCACAAAGTTCCATTAACGTTAGGTCTGTGAATCCATTTAATACCTGTTTAAGCTAATGCATGTCTGTATACGGCAGGCTGTCAAAAGCAAAATCAGGTAACATAAGTTATCGCGGTTTATTTATCAATACACAAGGCTCCAATTAGAACTGTGTGCAGCAATCATTTTAAATAATGATCGAGGCTCAGAGTAAGAGATGTCTTTCACTCCTGCCATTATTCCCCTTAAGTTTTGTTGCCGCTACTTTACTACAAATGTTGGACGAAAACTGAAATGGATCTGAAAAAAGTGGCAATTTTTTGTATCCACAAATGATGTGTGGTTGTGCAGAGCTATGGAAGCATGTCCGAATATAACAGTTCATTATGTTGATGAATATACACTAAGGAGCAGATGGCTGTAATGCTGCTTCTATAAATGAGTGCACATTTCATTACAATAACTTCTTTAAGAAAAGGGACACCACTGCTGAAGGATGGAGTCTGGTAGCAGCATGCACGACTGTGTTACTATCAAAATACTTCATGAACTTGCTACAGATTCACATTGTTAGATTTAATGTGTTTATACACATGCACAACAGAATTATCAGCTTCTTAATCTTGCATTAATGTCATTTAAGGGTTTATTATTACGTACTTTTTTTAACGTTTCATCTAATCTAGTTTTAAGCAATTTCATATTTATACCTTATTAAAGTGGTTCCCTGCAAAATGATGGTTTACTGTACTGTGTGTAAACAGAGTACAGTACGTGCAGTTAGAAAGACAATTTGCATATTTCATTGTACTGTTAATTGAAATTAATAATTGGAATTATAAAATCAAAGGCAGTTATTAGCAATTATTAAAATTGACATAATCGTGTAACCATACTTGATGTATTACAAATCTTCAGCACTGATTTCTTTATAAGTCCAACAATGTCCATTGCTACTTCATAAAAGGGGTCATGGGCAAAAAAATGAATGTTTTCCTGTATCCCAGAAGCTGATGAGTAACTTAAATGACAAAACCTGTTTCCCTGATTTATTCATTCCCTAGAAAAACATCTATATGTATACATTTAAAACTGTTTTTTTAAAACCACCGTGGAATTGTGCTTTATATATTATTGATCATAGCATTTTATACCACAGGGCTGAGAATGCAGTTTGCCTATTAGGCAATGTTCTTGGTTGGTTCACTTCATACTTATCAAATTATTTTCAATATCAAAAATCTGGTAAAGTACTTCCTTACTCTTGTCCATGTTTAAAGATAGTGTCCCACGGGTTTCAATGCTGGGACTTGACTTTATTTGTCTATTAAACCAAATACTACTTCTTCAGTTTTATTATGAATTAACTGCCTTACTGATGTAAAACCATAGATGAATGATAATTATTTGTGTATGAATTCAGAAAAAAAAGAAATTCTTTTAGTGAAAGAAGTGAAGAGTAAAGTACTACTTAGTACTCGTTAACTTATAGGGCTTACATTTCACCTTAGCCAAACCCATTAAATATTTAGGTGTTATGTCCCGTAACAAAGATTAACTTTCACTCATCACATTTTTAGCTTAATAAAACCTGCTTTCACCAGATTAGAAATGCTATAAAAATAAGGTAGTTTCTTATTCTGCAGGATTTTGGAAAGCTAGCTTTTTCATTGGTTTTAAGCAAAATTGACAACTTTAACACATTATGGGAATTCAGATTATTCATTGTGAGGGATGGCCGGCCATTTACCTCGGCCAATACCCCCAGGCCGCTAGATGGAGCCCTCCCTGTAGCATGGAAGTGCCCCGAAGACCAGCAGGGAATTATGGACAATGGAGTTTTAAATCCCAACCCTGCTGGACACCATGGGGCCCACCAGAGGATGCTGCAGGGAGGCTCAAGGACTCTTATGTGCCCTATAACCTGGAAGTGCGTCATGATCACATGACAGGAAGAAACGACGTGCTTCTGGGTTGAGGAAAAGGACCCTGACCTGGAAGTCATAAGGACTTGTGGGATTGTTGGACAGGAACACCTCCGGGTCAGGGAATATAAAAGGACAATGGGAAATCCCAGACGTTGAGCTGAGCTGGGTGGAAGGGTGGCAACGCGTCTGGGAGTGGAGGATTGGTTATTGTTTATTGATTATAGTTATTGTTTATGAGTATTGTGGAGAGGAGGGTGCTTTGTGCACTTATTATTATAATAAATATTATTATTTGGACTTTTATCTGGTGTCTGACGTGTGGTCTGAGGGTTCAAGGGGTCACGGAGACCTTAAACTGTCACATCATATAATACTTTACAGTTAATTCAAAACTCAGATAGATAGATAGATAGATAGATAGATAGATAGATAGATAGATAGATAGATAGATAGATAGATAGATAGATAGATAGATAGATAGATAGATAGATAGATAGATAGATACTTTATTAATCCCAAGGGGAAATTCACATTAGCAGTGATCACTTTAGGCACTATTATAACTATACCACTCCAGTCCTTACAACACCCCAATGGCTTCCAACTAATTTTTGATCCAATTTTAAAATTCTTCATCTCACATATTTTGCAGTAAATGGTTTAACTCCTCATAATTATAATTGCCGTAGGACACTTTTCCAGCTGAACAAGGTTCACAAACATTATTCATCTTCCGTGTAATCTTCTGGACTTTTATGTGCATTTTGTGTTTTCTGTGTGTCTCATTGATTTCATGTTCAGTGTAGGGTCAAGGGAAGGTTTGTGTTGTATATTAGCTTTTTGCTGCACCTTTTTATTATTACTGTATACTCACGTATAAGTCAGGTCTTGAAACCCGAAAAATCGATCATAAAATCAGACCCCGACTTATACGTCCGTTCAAAAATATGACACTTATTTTTTTTTTTTTAACATCTTTTTGCCTCCTCCAATCTCGCATCAATTTCTCAGACGCATCGAATTTTGTTGCAGCAGCGCAGTTACCAATTTCTTCCGCTACTTCAACTATGTTTAATTTAAAACCAGCTTCATATTTTCTTCTGATCAAACGCTCCATCGTAGATAAGGGGTGCTCTTACAATAAAGGTGTATGAGGGTGTGAGATACAAAAAACACAAATCAGTGCAAACATTGCTTCAGAATAGTTTGGGTATTACTGTGTGGTCACGTAGGCACAATAGAGAGAGAGAGAGAGAGAGAGAGAGAGAGAGAGAGAGAGAGAGAGAGAGAGAGAGAGAGAGAGAGAGAGAGGTTAGGATCACACGCTGATACAGCACATTGCCACACCCACATAGAAAAAAAAGGCAGTGTGCTCCATGGTTACTTTCTCAGGGGGACATTAGCATATCATAATCCCTTGTACCAATTGCGTGAGTTTTCCGCATTCAACTTATACGACCGACATTATAAAATACCAGAAATTATACAGTAAAATCAAGTCCCAACTTATCTGTGGGAAAACTTATCCACAAGTACAGTATATACGGTACATTCCGCTTTTGGGGTTGAGTGTTATGTCGGGGCTGGTTGGACTGTGATATATATATTTTTTGGAGTTTTTTTCATTTCTTTTTTTATCAATATATACTCACTTTATTATTTTACATATTGTTTGTCTTTTGGGTTGTCTTTGATTGTCAATTGGGGAAGTTTATTTGGAAGAAGTACGGCTTGCAACCAACTCTGGAGTGATCTTCCTGTCAGTATTTGGGATAATCTATATCATTCTTAACATAAAATCAGGAATGAAGTCTCTATTTTAGCATAGCACCAGTAAGCCCGCGATTCGCCAGCGAATCGGAAATCCAAGAATGGCAATCAGTTTCTGTTCCGTCCGATATCTGGATGGATGACATATCATGGAGGGTGGGTGCGTCTGGGGAAAAGTCATTTAATTACATAAGCATATCTGTAGTAAAGCGGTCTCGTTTTGTGGAGACGTGATTCCGTTGCCTTTGCTGACACCGACTGCTGGCAGAGTGGAGCACAGCAAGTTCAGTTTACAGGTTGTGGTGTTTGTGTGCCAGCCACCGAGTCTGGGAAGCCGCTGGGTTAGAGTCTGTGACCGTCATGTGATCTATTACAGTCACAGTGGATTAGAGCAAGTGTAGCTCACAGGTTGTGTTGTTTGGGCGGGACGCCGCTGCGTTTGACTCTGGACTCTGGGGCGGGCGCCAAACTGAATGACCGCTATGTGATCAACATTACTGGCACGGTGGGAGCCGTGACTGTTTTTCTTCCGCTGTTTTAGAAACGCTTTGTAGGCGCCTGCGTTCATCGTGTGTATCCATGCGGGCTCGTTTTTGTATTTCCGTTAGTTGAGCTGTTTGTTTTTGGAGCGGTGACTCCATTAGCTATACGGCGTCCACTGTTAAGAATTATAATCGCACTTACGTTTAATATGTTGTAAGTCGCTCTGGATAAGAGCGTCTGCTAAATAATGCAAATGTAAATGTAAATACGGAGCGCTCGTGTATTGTTTCTTTCCATCTGGTGGCGTTTCTGTGTTTTCTGTGGCTGGATTGTTAATAATGTATTACTGTAATACTGTAATGTGATTCCAATATGCTGTGTAGTGTGGACCTTTGGGGATTCCGTACTGTAATACTGTAATGTGATTCAAATATGCTGTGTAGTGTGGACCTCTGGGGTTTCCATACTGTAATCCAACCTTCGAATCCTCTCGTTTATTTTTTTTGCTCTGTGGCGGGCTCGTTGCAGTGCGTCAGTGCGCGTGCGCTTCGATGCGCCCTGCGCTATTTTTTTGCTCTGTGGCAGGCTCGTTTTTATTTTGTTGCTCTGTGGCGGGGTTTTATGTTTTTGCTCTGTGGCGGGCTGTGCGCATTGCAGTGCGGCAGTGCGCGTGCGCTTCAATGCGCCCTGCGCTATTTTTTTGCTCTGTGGCGGGCTCGTTTTTATTTTTTTGCTCTGTGGTGGGGTTTTATTTTTTCGCTCTGTGGCGGGCTTGTTGCAGTGTGGCAGTGCGCGCGCGCGCGCCTTGATGCGCCCTGCGCTATTTTTTTGCTCTGTGGTGGGCTCATCCATATTGTGCGGCAGTGCGCGTGTGCCTCGATGCGCCCTGCGCCCATATCCGGTTTACAACCTTCGGTTAGTAAGATGGATACATTTAGTAAAGCTGCTGCCGAGGTTGTTTCATGGTGCTCTCCTACTGTATATTGCTTTTCAAATAATTCTATGACATGTTTTTGCTTCGCCATTACTAAGCCTTTTATTTTTTCAGTTTGGGTGTATGTGGTGACACCTTGTCTGTGTTCAAGTAGATGTGTCATCACATGATGAAGTTATTTTAAGATGTCTTCTATCCAAGTGCAGTTGATGTCAATTGGTGTAATTTGTCTGCAGAAAGTAGCTGACCTACAACAAGTGAAACTGAGACTTAAATCCACCCTGTAAATATTGTATTTACTGTATGTTATGTGACGTTACTCTGTTTATATTTCAAAATTATATTTTGTGTTCATGTTGCATTTCTTTTAGTCATATTATATTACACACTAATGTACAGCATGTTGGGCTTTTAAATGGAAATGCACTAATGAGAATACACTGAAATTATAATTCTATACAATAAGCTGTTAGAAACTGCAAAATAAGAAAAGGAGACTTCCTATTTTCTCGTCAATCTTGTAAATCTAGCATCAGCTAAATATACCCGAAATAAGTTAAGAGTTAATGGACTCTTGACTAACTGTTGACAGATTCAGCACGTTAAAACATTATGACAAATCCAATTTAGAGTGAGTTTCAAGGCACTGCTTATGTTCTTGGATGTTTGCTTTATAATACAGTTCAGGTGTAATGTTCTGCACTCACTGGATTTCAAAACCGAGAGTTTTTTCTTCTCTCAGTCATGCTTGTTCAAGGCCAAAAAAGAAAGAAACTGCATTTCTACTGTTGACAGCCTACAATTCCCTGCCTGCATTTACAAAAAGGACTTCATTCCAAGCGAATTCCTGCCAATAAGATCCATACATACACAGATCTGTGGTGTAAGAAATGCAAGGTCTACATTCATTCAGTAAGGTTTAATGGTGCTAAGGCCTCCCTTATATCGAATGATCATTAACATGGATGTGATTTTCTATACAGATATGATCCTTTAAATTCAACACAATTTATGCTGTTCGGGTCAATACAAACTACCCTCATTAGTACATCCTGCTACCAAAATCTCCAGAGAAGCCATAAAATGGTTGCTTGGATTATTTTATAATGTCAAACAATTTACAATGTGCTATTTTGTATTCCCAAACTACTGTACCAATTTTGCACTTTTGGATGATATCATTTATAGTATCTGTGAGCCTGCTGCATAGAAGACATGCCATATTTATTGGAACACTGTATACCAGTTTGCGGAGCCATATGTTCATACACAGACTCCTTCAAGCTAACACGTGAGGGATTCTCAGAGCAAAGTTCTGCTGCCGTTCCAACTGCAAAACACAGAATTCAACAAGGAGTGAAAAAGTGGTGAACTGCTGTTTCTGTGGTGCACCAAAATCAAGAAACCCTTCCATCTTTACTCTCTGAGATTGTCATGAACAGACGTTTTCAGAATTCAACACCACGATTATCATTGCAGATGTGTGTGTCACAAAGGTCAATTCAGTGTGTACCCCATGATTTGTGATAAGGTGGTGTCACACACGTGTGTTTGGGAGACAGTTTACGGGTTCAAATAGATGCAGTTACCTGACAAACCAGTGGTTGGCGCTGCCCAATAACTTTTTTTTCCTCTCTCCCAGAAGAATGGAAGAATCCACCTAATAACATCATTTCCAGTTCCCATCCTCAGGATCCCACCTCTTCGTAGCATCTCTTCGTGCACCCCCATTTTCTTTTGAATCAGTTCCATTTTGAACTTGGTCTGTAAAGATGTCATTTCCTTTTTTGTGCGACATTATATAGGGGAATCCCCCCAAACCTTTGACAGTGTTCTTGTGCTTATTTTACAGTGGACATTACTAAATACAGTACTATTACAAGTAACATCAATCTCAAATGTTATACTGTATATAATGAAAAACACTGTGTGTTTGAGTGGGTGTGATTAGGTATGGATAATGTGTAAGTACATACAGTTAAACAGAAAATTTGATTTAGTCCACAGGAAAAGGAAACTCGTGTCCAAAATGTTTAGTTTTGCCTGAGAAAATCATTTCAGTGTGATTTCCTTAAATATCACAAAACACTGGTTCTGGCCCTCACACGCCAACTACGATCGTTCCCTCTTCCCTTCTCTGCTTCCTAATGTCTGTAAAGTATTTAACTTTATTTTTACAGAATAACCCAAAGACACTTTTACATCAGCTGCAGACTGACCCAAAATGCATAGGCCTTAACATAGCTCTGAATAAGAAGAGCATGTGAACTTTTTTACAGAGACTCCACCATCCGAGAATGGTAAACCGGAAGGTACGGATGCAGGTACACGGCGATGGGACCAGGAGACATAGTGCGCAGGCGCCTACAGTGCGTGTCTCATAAACCGCAAGCGAAGTCTGATGCACCACGAACGAAGGAGTCATGGCCCAAAAACGAAAGAGCTCAACTAACGTGAATAAGAAAAGAAGCAACAACGCGCCCATAGCTAACGACTAACGACACAGCCACACAAAAAAGAGGATTCTGCGCTGCACCCCAGAGTCAAACGGAAGAGGCTACGGAGGCCCCACAGGTCCACAAAGATAGTATGGAAGGCGTGGGAAAGTACGAAAGACGCAGGTGCCTACAACGCGCTTCTGAACTAAATGTCCACACTACACAGCATGGTCCACGCACTTCTAACACACCGCAAGCATAAACACGAGATAGTACAGAAACCCCACAGATCCGGACTCCACAACATATGTGAATCACATTACAGTAATACAATATTAAGCACTTTACACATGGACAACTGTATGTAGCTCTCTCAAGAGAGTACAGAACCCTACACGTCCACACTACACAGCATAGTCAAACCAACATAGTACGGAAGGTGCAGGCGCCTACAACGCGCTTCGAAAGCACCGCAAGCAAAAACCCGAGATAGTACAGAAGCCCCAAAGATCCAGACTCCACAGCATATGTGAATCACATTACAGTAATACAATACTATAAGTACTCACAGAAAACACAAACAGAAGAGGCTTCGGCGTCCCACCCCACAGTCAAACCAGAGAATGTACGGAGTCCCCAAACGTCCACAAAACACAGCATAGTCAAACCCGAGATAGTAAGGAGGGCGCATGCGCCTATACACCGCAAGCGAAGGAGCCACGGCTCAGAAACGAAAGAGCTCAACTAACGGAAATAAGTAATTTTAACAGTACATGCGATTATCCATATTACTAACAGTAAACAACGTATAACTAATGGAGTCACGGTCACGGCTCCAAAACGAGAAACACCATTAACCCGGCTGGATTACCACAACACAGTCTTGACCGACTTTATGTAGCCTTCTCAAGAGAGTACAAAACCCTACACGTCTACACTACACAGCATAGTCAAACCCGACATAGTGCGGAAGGTGCAGGCGCCTACAACGTGCTTCTAAAGCACCGCAAGCAAAAACCCGAGATAGTACAGAAGCCCCGAAGATCCGGAATCCACAGCATATGTGAATCACATTACAGTAATACAACACTATAAGTACTCACAGAAAACACAAACAGAAGAGGCTTCCGCGTCCCGCCCCACAGTCAAACCAGAGAAAGTACGGAGTCCCCAAACGTCCACAAAACACAGCATAGTCAAACACGAGATAGTACGGAAGGCGCATGCGCCTATGCACCGCAAGCGAAGGAGCCAAATCTACAGTATTTCGGGTTACCCAAGACCAGGGGTTGGCGAGCGAAGCGAGCAGGGGGCAGAGCCCCCTAGTATGTACTGAATGAAAGCACACAAATGCTCTCCTGTGCACCCTGACCTCCGTACACCATCCTGTGGATGCTTGCACTGGTTTACCAAAAAGCCATCACTAGCAGGGGGTTGCTGTGTCTGCACACCTTGCAGTTCACAATATGCCTTCTTCCCTTTAATCACTCATAAGTATAATTTCATCTATTAAGTCTTTCAATTTTTCATTATCTATGTGGATGCGAAACCTAGCTGATAAAGAAACAAGATAGAAGAAGAATCGACACCTTGAAAATGTTGTGCTGGAGAAGGATGTTATCAATACCATGGATGGCCAGAAGAACAAACAAATTATTTTTGGAAGCTGGAAATGTCACTCATATAAAGGATCACTCAGCTATGACTTGTCTACTTTGGACATATTATACGAAGAGAGCGATCGATCCCTGGAGAAGGATATCATGGCGGAAGAACAGAAGGAACATGGCGAAAAGGAAGACCAGCAACTCGATGGCTCGACCCTGGTGGACCTATCTAGACTTGCACATGATCAATCTTCTTACAGATCATTCATCCATCAAGTCACCATGGCTTGGGATCGAGCTGAAGGCCACTAATAGTAATAATAATAATGATTTCTAATATGCTTTGCCTCTGCAATGATTTACAAACACCATGCTACCTTTAAGAGTAACTTTATGCAGCATGCTCAAAAGTCTTAAAAGGCAAAAAAATTCTAATGTTAGATATCCTACTGCTCGGATGTAATATGTTTTTTCATTAAATCAAAAACATAATAACAAACATAAGAAGAAACAACTATAAAAGTAGCTCGACCCACCCTAACTCAACCTATTCCAAACTGAGCCAAAGGGGTAGATATAATGATATAAAGCTGTGTCCTGAGAAAAGGACAGTAAAGGGGTAAGTAACAGAAAACAGCACCAAGGGCACCAGGCCTTAAACAAACAGTTAGGCAAAACTAGTTGAAACTTCAACTGAAACTGCTAGAAGGAACATTAATCCATGATGCAGACTTTTCGAGATGAACTAAATTACAGAAGCAGAAGTGTCAATTGTCCACAGTAACACATGCGGGGGGCCCACCAACAAGAAGAACTAGTTTGGCTCTCAGAGTATAATGACAGAAAAATTTACATTGATGGGAATTAAGTAAAAACTAAAATGTGTAAAAGAAAGAAGGTTTGAGGTTATATATGGATATTTAAAAAAAGGAAAAAAAACAGATAACAAGTGATATGTGAGACCAAAAGCAAAAGCAGAAAGGTTGTGTCAGGATACATGAAGAAAAGTGTCAGGAATACAAGGAGGGCATAAATAGCGGAGGTTGGAAGTGAGGTGTAGGATAAGGTCTATGTGGCGATCTGAATTGGGTGTGCTGGTAGTTGAGCTGTCTGGACCTACCTAACATTTGAGAATATAGGGTGCCACAGGGGGGTTGGAACAGTCTCTGTCCTAAAAGAAATGAAGGAGAGAGTTCTATGAGATCCATAGTAGTGAGTAGAACGTGGAAAAAGTGTTTTCTTAGGTGACAAAGGGCAAGATAGAGAGCATAATGTGTGAGCTGGCAGAGTAGCACTTAGTAGGACCCCCACATGTCCTGTACACTTATCACAAGAGTTGTAGGTCATGTTAGGAGAATCAAAAGTATTCTGTAAAGAGTGGAAAGAAATAAACAGAGCTGTCAAACATACAACCAAGAACACTGATCCTCGTATGCTGCCAAGAGAGAAACGCACAGGGCCGGCCACCTATGGAGAAAGCAGGATTATAGAATATGCAAGTGAGTGTGTGCAGCCTTTCAAAGCCCAAAGGTAGAATTCTAATTCACATTCATCCTTGGGCTAGAGCTGAATGCTTAAGGTTAGTCGTCATACCATTCCACAAAAAACACTTAATATATATCTTGATAAAAATGTTTTACTGATTTCTATTACGCCAAACAACTGCATGTTTTTTCCTAGAAACTTTGGGTAAGTCAGCTAGTGAAGTTTCAATGCAGTGCTTTATTAAATATAACATTCTCTAACTCACTTAATCCTATTTAGATGTATGGGCGGTCCAGAGTCTGTTCCAGCAGCATCAGGTGAAAGGCATGACCTAACCTAGGCAGGGGCGTCCGTCTATCATGCGGCCCACTAACACACACCCATATACAGTGATATGAAAAAGTTTGGGAACCCCTCTTAATTCTCTGGATTTTTGTTTATCATTGGCTGAGCTTTCAAAGTAGCAACTTCCTTTTAATATATGACATGCCTTATGGAAACAGTAGTATTTCAGCAGTGACATTGTTTATTCGATCAACAGAAAATATGCAATATGCATCATAACAAAATTAGACAGGTGCATCAATTTGGGCACCCCAACAGAGATATTACATCAATACTATGTTGAGCCTCCTTTTGCAAATATAACAGCCTCTAGACGCCTCCTATACTCTTTGATGAGTGTCTGGATTCTGGATGGAGGTATTTTTAGACCATTCTTCCATACAAAATCTCTCCAGTTCAGTTAAATTTGATGGCTGCCGAGCATGGACGGCCTGCTTCAAATCATTGCATAGATTTTCAATGATATTCAAGTCATGGAACAGTGAAGGCCATTCCAGAACATTGTACTTCTCCCTCTGCATGAATGCCTTTGTAGATTTTGGACTGTGTTTTGGGTCATTGTCTTGTTGGAATATCCAACCCCTGCGTAACTTCAACTTTGTGACTGATGCTTGAACATTATCCTGAAGAATTTGTTGATATTGGGCTGAATTCATCCGACCCTCGACTTTAACAAGGGCCCCAGTCCCTGAACTAGCTACACAGCCCCACAGCATGATGGAACCTCCACCAAATTTGACAGTAGGTAGCAGGTGTTTTTCTTGGAATGTGGTGTTCTACTTCCACCATGCAAAGCACTTTTTGTTATGACTAAATAACTCAATTTTTGTCTCATCAGTCCAAAGCACTTTGTTCCAAAATGAATCTGGCTTGTCTAAATGAGCATTTGCATACAAGCAACTCTGTTTGTGGCGTGAGTGCAGAAAGGGCTTCTTTCTCATCACCCTGCCATACAGATGTTCTTTGTGCAAATTGCGCTGAATTTTACAACGATGCAGCAAGATGCTCTTGCAGGTCTTTGGAGGTGATCTGTGGGTTGTCTGTAACCATTCTCACAATCCTGCGCATATGCCGCTCCTGTATTTTTCTTGGCCTGCCAGACCTGGGTTTAACAGCAACTGTGCCTGTGGCCTTCCATTTCCTGACTACATTCCTTAAAGTTGAAGCTGACAGTTTAAACCTCTGAGATAGCTTTTTGTAGCCTTCCCCTAAACCATGATACTGAACAATCTTTGTTTTCAGATCTTTTGAGAGTTGCTTTGAGGATCCCATGCTGTCACTCTTCAGAGGAGAGTCGAAGGGAAGCACAACTTGCAATTGACCACCTTAAATACCTTTTCTCATGATAGACACCTGTCTATGAAGTTCAAGGCTTAACAAGTTAATCCAACCAATTTGGTGTTGCAAGTAATCAGTATTGAGCAGTTACATGCATTCAAATCAGCAAAATTACAAAGGGACCCAAATTTTTGCACAGCCAGTTTTTCACATTTGATTTAATTTCATACAACTAAATACTGCTTCACTAAAAATCTTTGTTCAGAAAACACCCCAGTCCTAGGAAATGAAAGACATACCACTGTTATCTTTTTTGTTGAAAGTAGAGTAAATTACTATTTAGGCTGAGAGGGGTTCCCAAACTTTTTCATGTGACTGTAAAGATAACTTAGACTGGCTAATTAACGTAACACATCTATCAGATATAGATGAAAAACTGGAGTACTGGGAAAAAAATTCCATATAAGCACTGGGAGCATGTATAGTTTTCACAAAGTCAGAGACTGGGTGAAGGATATGAATCAAGAGTGCTGGTATCTGCTCCACCCTATCAAAGACTCGAGTTCATATATAACCAATGAAAATTCATTCCATAATGGTCTAATTAATAACACCGACACTGACAAGAATTTTGTGTCTTGGTTGTATTATTTTATAGGCTCATCATCTTTATTGGGGTTGTTCCTGAAGGCCTCCCTGCCATTTTTCATTTCATTTCTGTAAAATGCATTACATATATCTCAATTTCTATGCATGAATAGCCACTCACATTAGTCTTGCAGAAAATGAATATGGAATATCCACTTCAGGCAGTAATTTAAATAAATCTTTATTTTCTAAAGCATCCTTCACAGAACACCCCATCTCAAAATGCTTTACAAGGTACGAAGATAAAAGACTAAGACATAATCTAAACTAAAGGAACAGTGCTAGAATTACAATAATGACACCGGCTGCTGGTCACAATAACCCCCATTTTTATTTAATCTGCACTAGAATATACAAGCGTGGTCCATGAATCCATGTCTGTAATTATTAAGAAAATCTCCTCAAAAAAAAAAATTTCAAAGAAAATCCTATAAACAACTTAAGTTAAAAGACATGAACAAGTTGCATATGGTGCACGGTGAAACTTTGTTCTTCATTTCTTTATTTCATTCATCTTACAAAATGATTAAGAAATGACACTTAATGCTTCCCAAGAGAATGAGAAGCAGCCAGACTGCTAAAGTTGTGTTTAAGATACTAAGGGGCTCCTTGTGAGAACTCACTAGGTTTATAAAAGGTAAAAAGAAATGCCCATTGCTTTTGCTATTGCAGGTCCTAGCAGTTGTGTGTGTGTTTTTTTTAGCTTTAACTGGTTTACCTGGTAGCACCCTATAATAGCACATCACTAGTATTAACTGTCAGTGTTCTACCTAAACATCCACTTTGCTTCCATTCAGTTTCTAACCCACTTTTTCAGTGTCACTGGTAGCGAGTGCCTATCCCAGAAGAGATCAGCCTTGAACTGCGCTCCAGCCCACCACACGTTATACACTTCCAGCCACTTATACTGGGATAATATACTGTAGAGGCTCTAATTAAACTAGCACTAAAGGAGTTACAAAGGAGGGAATTTTGTTTTTCTTTTAAAAGGCCGTTCTCCTTACATTTGAATTTCCAAATGAATGGCTACAGATTCGGAGAATTTTGGATTTATTGCCTTAACATTATTAACTGAGACAGTGTTAACCTCCTTCACGACATAAAAATAGCAAATATGCAAAGATAAATACAATCCCTTGCCAAGCTTTTCTGTTGGTACTGGTGCAGTAGAAAACAGCATGTAGCACATAAGCAGGATCTGGATTCTTTTCATCTGCAGCCCCTCCCTGGAATTACTGCAAACTCCTTTCACCAATTGACATAGCCTTTCCCACTGAAATAACCTACTTGAAGTCAAAGTCACAACAGACCCTGTTTCAGCACCTAACCACATTAGTCCATGGCACCTGTTGCACCCCTCCGAGAAATACTTAAATGGGCGGGTGCAGGACTTATTTACATAAATCTGAATGCTAGGTGCTCGTTTTGGCTTGTAAACAATGAAAGAAAAATATAAGGGCTTTAGTAATTAGGCATGCAACCCCACCCACCCACCCGCTTCAAGGCCTCCGTCTCCGCTTGGCCTCGCTTCCCTGGGAGGCTCCATCGTACCCGACAACGAGCCGACCCACAGCAGCAGCACCATTGTGACTCCCCAGCAGCTCACATTTCACTCTTTTTTTTTTATCCTACCTGCTCGCCGAGATTTTGCAGGACCTCCTTGCCCGTGCCTCTACGGATCTCCAGCCGCCTGCCAGACTGGCAGATGTCCCTTTGCTGGGCGATGACTCTGCTGCCCCTCGACCCGGCCAGCGAGTCCAGATCGAGTGTCTTGTTGTCCGTGGAGCCTTCCACGGGGCAAAACATGCCACAAAATTTCTGTCGCGGTTTAGGGCTGCCTGAGCCTAGGTTTTTGAAAAACGCAGGAACCTCCTCGGTGCTTGACATGACTTCACAGGGAGACGGCGTGCACGCCTGAGAGGAAACAAGAGTGTGACAAAAGGGAACACGAGGGGCAGCGGCTCGAACGCGTGTGGGCGGCAGAGGTGTCAGCGTTACCTGAGGCACGACGCCGGCACGTCAAAAAAGCACCTGTCTGCAACGTCGCTCTCTCCCTAATGTCTCGGCACATGTATTAAGCAACCCTGCTGTCTTTCTCGGTGATTTCTTATCTGTTGCTGTACAGTCACTACGCTTCTCACAGTTCTTGCTTAAGCTGCCTCTTCCTGACTACAGCCAGCGAGGTGCGCCCATCCACCGGTTAGTATGATGAATAACTAGAATGAGCACTGTCACTGGGGTGGAAGCTGTCAGCAGCGGCCAAAGAGGGTAGATGGGACGCGAACTTCCGAGCAGGCGAATCGGACAAGGAATCGCGTAGTCGCGCCCGTTAGACCGCGCGCGCGCGCACACACACACGCCACTCAGGCTATCAATCAGCCGTGGCGGTGGAGGGGAGCACAGACAAGCACGCGCGTCCAGGGGCGTCGGGAAGTCGCGAGGGCGCGCCCGCATGACGCGAGGCCTGACACGATGAACAGCTCTCATCGTGGAGCTTAACTGGATCCGAATAGGGTAAGTGACGAAAATGAAAAGACTTGGGGATTCAGAACAAAAGGAAAATTTACATTACTTATTTTTACGTTTACACCCTTTCACTAGCATGCGCTATTCTTTGCTATGTAGAAAACACAAAAGTACATATTTATTGTTCCGAGGTATTACTGATGGTGGTGGGTGTGAGATTATTATTATTATCATTATTATTATTATTATTATTATACAATAAAAATAACAGGCAAAGTTGATCTGAGATAAAAGGTGACTCATCTACTTAAGTACACCATTGATAATTATATGGAAATTTGTTGAAGATCAGGGAGTGCCTCTTCGCATTTAATCAAACAAACTTTTATTTTTCATGGAGGCCATCATCACAATCCCAGAAGGCTGCAATTCAGCGGAACTCGAATGTCAGCAGTCCATCCATTTTCAAACGAGACTCGGGGGTCGGAGTTACAAACGCATTCAAATAAACGAATCAATATTGAGACATTAACATAGACAGTACAACACAAGAGCAGAATGAAAACTAAAGTTAGGCAAGGCACTTTAGTCTTTAGTTAATAATAGGGCAAAAGTCTATCCATCCATGTTCGAAAAAAAACTCGGTTTTTAAAAAGCATAGCGGATTTTGTAAAACAAAGAGGAAAGTTAATCTACAACTAACCCTTGAGAGTCCCAGAATTGCTAGCGTTTAATTAAGATATTGGGGCAGTTTTAGTGCTATTTTCTAATTGGTATATTCAAACTGGAAGAATAAGGAGATGTTCTGCTGGTTGATAAACTGTCACACCTTAATACATTGGACGAACTATGATGTGTTTCAACTGAGAAAGCATCAGCAATTTAAATATTGAGGTGTTGTGAAATTCATCCATTCTCTTCCATAAAATCTGACAGTTGTAGGGAGAAGCGGCTTACCCAGACAACCTCCAGGCCAAGGCTGGTAGCGTTCTAGAACATCTTTATGGAATCAGTTAGGGGTAAATAAATAAACTTCCATGTGAATGGTTCG
Source organism: Erpetoichthys calabaricus (assembly GCF_900747795.2). Taxonomy (NCBI): domain Eukaryota; kingdom Metazoa; phylum Chordata; class Cladistia; order Polypteriformes; family Polypteridae; genus Erpetoichthys; species Erpetoichthys calabaricus. The sequence goes on from NC_041394.2 coordinate 142,294,006, forward strand.
TTTGAGAACCAAATATGGTTCCCCTGTGATACTACTCTGGAGAACCACTTTGGCGCTTATAAAGAGATGAAATAATAGGCTTATTTAAAGCAGAGGAATTACAGTAAGGTACCACCCAGGTCTTTATATGCCACTTGTTTTCCTTTTAAAAAGTAAATGCTAAATGCAGCATAGCAACAAACGGAATTTAGCGAACTGTACAGCGTTATTTTCTGAAGGTTTCGGTTAAAACTCCGATCTTGTACAAACGATGAGTGGAAATTATGTATTATTTTTCCTGGAGACACTTTCCTTGTTTTCTTTAATACAAAATAAGAAATCGGTCAGTTTTTAATGATGTTGTAAGTAGACAGAGGCACATCCGTCTGACAGTCCCAGGGTCGAGAATTCGAATCATGATCTGGGCAGATCTGTGTGTGTTTTTTTCCCCTGCGAGGGTCCCGGCTTTCCCCCACATCCTAAAGATCTGTGCATGTGGATAGTGGGAGATTGTAAATGTAATTACCGCTAGTAGGTCCACTTCGAAGGACCGAAGTGTGTCAGGCTGTATTGCGTAAAATGTTGCCAGGATAGACTTGACCTTCCACTTCCACGTAGTGGAATAAGACAAAATGAATGTGTCAAAGCAGGTCGTGTGATGTGGTAGTGGACACTGCGAAGCCTACAATGCATTTTCTAACCGTTAAAATAACAAGGTTTTAACGATGTTATGCAAATATTGTTTCATATGCACCGTGTGTCCTCGTGGTATTTGTGTCACATGAAATATAGAAGGTCCTAAGACGAGGTCTACAGCGGGCTTTTCGATGCAGTGCCCCGCCATCTGTTTTCCAAGGTTACAGCAACGCGCAAGGAAGGCGCTGTCCATTCAGCACCACGAACTAGTCGGCACAGCCATGACAGCGTACGACTGACTCGTAAACTGCTCCATCAAATAGCCGTTTAAGTCTCCCAGTAAAGAAACTGACAGCACAGCAATGTAATGGCTACCTCGACCAAGATTCTAGATGCAAAAATCAGTATGTGAAATCTCGCAGGTCTCTGCTTCTGATCACCTGCTGATTACTGCAGTTTTAAACGTTTGACGTGAGTGTGTGCAACTCGGGGTGAAGTTGTTTTGGTTTGTCGCTGTCTTGCAGTGCGCTGTCTGGAAAGGATCACACTTGACACAACTTTGAATTGGATAGACGAGTAAAGAAAACTGATGGATGGGTAAACGCACGTTCAAGAAAAGGCAAGGCTGAATGAACTAATCCATCGACCGCAGCAAGACCGGCTCACCATTCAACACATCTACTCACCAACAGTTCAATAAATAGTAGCCTGTTAACTGATCATTTGGTCAGTAGATAAATCCAATTAGACGGGCAGTACATGTGTGCACCAGCTCACCAAATGGCTGCTAGGTGTTTTCAGAAAAATGTTAGATGTGATTAGGAAACAATTAGGGATGCATTAGATGACACAGAAACGTCCAAGCAATTGATCTGCATGATCACATCCTGGCAACATAATTTGATTAGCATTTGTTGAGTTCCTTAATCAATAATTTATTTTGCATCATTGTCTATAATAGACGTGCAGCTCTGAGTAGCCAGATAAGATGTTTATCTCACAGTAAAATTAGAAAAACGTTTTTTGGTAATAAAACTTTTGCTGTTATACGTCAGTTTCACATATTAAAATTTTGTTAGAAGCCTGTGAAACCAGGTAAATGATTTGAAGGGAGGAAGATATTTGTAGTTAAACGCTTGTTACTTTAAAAAGTCTTCACTCTCCTTAATCTACAATAAATAATAAAAGCAGATAACATATATATATATATATATATATATATATATATATATATATATATATATATATAAGAAAGAGAGAGTTTGGTTTTGTCATTCTAATCTTTTTTATTAATGATTAGTGTTTTGAAAGGAGGGGACAAGAAGGACCCCAAGCAGACTACACTAAATGTGAAAATACAAGTGTGCAAACAATGAATTCCAACCTGCCATTCTCCATGTTTCATGTCTTTTTCTAAACTGAAATGTTTGATTCAAACATTGCAAACTACTGTAAGGCGATTACCGTAGATGCCGGAATATAAGCCGACTCGGTATATAAGCCGACCCCCTTTTCTACCTACTAAATTACATGTATTTGCCGATGACTGGTATATAAGCCGACACCCTTCTCCAAGCAAAATTTTCTAAATTTCCTTAAAAGTGTCTTTTCAGGTATATTTATCATGTTTATCGGCGAGAATTTGAGACTGCCGGCATTTTTGATGGAAACCAGGAAGTGATTGCGGAGAAGTTTGGTAAAATGAAACCTTTGTGTTGAAACTATATACACAAATTCGGTACAACGGTGGGTGGATTCCCAGAGACTCGTTCTAAATTTGATTAACTTAAATACGCAATAAATGTTTATGTATACCAGTATTATATTTTTAAAAAAATTATTGGTGAATAAAAATATACCTGGTAATACATAAAATTTTTTGTTAAAAAAAAAGATGACTACACCTATGAAAAAACGTATGAAATATGACAGCGCATTTAAGTTGAAAGTTGTAAAGTTCGCTAATAAATCAAATAACAGTGCAGCAGCTTGTCACTTTGGCATCAACAAGAAACAAGTACGAGAATGGAAGAAGGCTGAAACATCTTTAAAAAGGCAGCGGTAAGACGATTGGCGATTTCTTCATTCAAGGATTTTTTATAGTGACATTTACAGTCAGTATTTTATTTTAAACTTCCCGATAATTTATTATACATTTTATTAATAAAATCAACAACTAAAACACTTTTTTGAATAAATTCTTTATTTAATTGAAAGTACCGGCATGCAAAGTTACTTCTTCATCTGAAAGATGGTGCTGTGGTTTCATCATTAATTACTTCCGTATTCATCGGCAAAACCGGCATTGCGCTGGAAATCTTGAATCTGAAACGATACTCGTTGCATAAGCCGACCTCCAAACTCCAAGCCAAAATTCTAGGACGAAATTTTCGGCTTATATTCCGGAATCTACAGTAGTGGCACAAGTGGCAGCATTTTAATGTGATGGCATTTTTGGTTCAGGTAAAATGTCAGCTAATCAATGCCTCACAACTCAGGGGGCTTGGATTATATACAAGTCTGGTCATTCTGTGTCTAGAGACGGTGGTTGAGTGGTTCTCAAATTCAGTCCTGGGTATCCCATGTGGTTGCAGGTTTTTGTTCCAACCAATTTCACAATCAGTGAGTCAGTTTACCACTAATTGATGTCACTGTTTAAATAGCTGGCATCTTAATTTCTTCCCTTATTCTGCTTTCAGAGACAATCTTAAGCCTAAACATGCAACGGTTTTGTGCAACCATTTTATGTCACATTTTAAATCAGGCTTATTTTAAATACTACATACATATGTTTGGTATTGTTCTTTTCAGAATTTATTGAACTTTAATGTGATGTGAATGTGTTGTTAGATTTTCACATTTTTATTCCGTTTTTAAATTATAAACTAAAAAATATCAAGAATTCACATCTTGCGAGACTGGATTTTGTGCCAAAAGATTTAACCACGCCTGGGGCCGTAGGTAAAAGACAAAGAGTAGGACAGCTGCTGTACAGGCTTTTAAATGTTTGAAGCGCCATGCGAGATGCAGATCACATGGCATGGCAGCAGCAGCAAGCCAGCAGCTGATCGAGCAAAGAGGAGGTAAAAAAAATACTGTATTTGTTTCCCATTGTATCACCGTTTAAGAGGGGGTTTCTTCACAACACGAGCAGCAGAGACGCAAAGTGGCTGGCACGTAGCACAGGCCCGGGGGGGTTGGCGAGCGAAGCGAGCAGGGGGTGAACCCCCTAGTAATATATATATATATATATAAATATATATATATATAATGTATATTAAATGCTGAACTTTTTGATGTTATTCTATTTTTTTTTCTATGTAGTTTGCTCCCATATTTGTATCCTAATAATGACAATTATGATGAGCAAAGCAGACACCCGAGCAAATGACAAGAAATGCTGAAAGGCATCAGTCCCACTAGTGTGCTCATTATAAAAATTAAATAACTAGAACACCTGGAAAAGCAGACTGGAAATCATTATAATGGTGATGAGAACATTAAAAAAGCAACTTAATAAACACAAACTTATCTATCCCCATGTAGCACACATAAATGCTTGGTACATTCTAATAAAAAAATCCCAGACTTATTTTTTTTAAATTTCTGCATTGACCTCAAAACATAAAGACTAGGAATGAGCAACTTGTCTAAGAAGCCAATTAAAAACAGCAGTTGGTTGGAACAAGAACCTGCAACTGCATATGGTTCCCAGGACTGTGTTTGAGAAGCAGGAGCTTAGACTTTGCACATTTGTATGTGTCTTCAGTGTTTCACCTCAAATTTGTGCAACAAGGGTTGACTATATTATACGATGCTATACTGTACTATAAATTGAGATCAACTGTGGGATGCTAGCTGAGTGAGTATACCTCATGGACAGGTGTCCCATCTTGAGTTGGTTCCTACCTTGTACCCAGTGTTTTGTGGATGGACTCTTGACTCCCCTTGTAATTGAAAAAGACAACTTTAAAAGTGGACAGCAAACTTGGGCCTCTGGTTCATATTTAGACCGTTTGATCTTCTGAGTGGAATTTGCACTTTCTGTCATATTTCTTTCGGATTGCACTTGTAAATTCAGTATCTTCCCAAGGTTTAAAGGGTGATACTAAATTATCCCATTATTAGCATATATAAATGTGGGTTTCAATGTCCAGCAATCTGTTTGCACTCCAACGTGCCAATCTGGCAAATTCAAGCACAGAAAATCAATTAAGGGGTAATGACTGATTTGCAGTGCTGCACTTACTTTATATGATATTTTGGTTAAACTATAACACATGAACTTTTTGCCATACAGAACATTTAACTTAACTTTACTGTTTTGCTTAATACCTGCCAAGCATATGTAGATATTGCCGTTGTGCTGGATACAATGGTGAAAAATGGGGAGTGGGAACATCATGGGGTTTGTGAATGAAATGCTTTGGAAACAGCAACTGGTCAAGTGGCCAGATAAGTAAATCGGCAGAATGCTTTGTCCACTAAAATAAAATGTCCAGTGAGATTTGGTCCTGTAACTCAAAGCACTGTTCATAGCACTGCTTTGCAATGTTGGGGGCACACATTTAAATAAAGGTGATCTATTCATGCACTTTCATGTTGTATGTACTCATTAAACTAGTAATTATTTACTTGTGATTCATAATATCATGAAATTCAGTTCTGCTTTTACCTGTGTCTGGTTTGGTCATTTGCATTACATGTTTTTAATTCACGATGTGTCATAGTGTACTTCTTATAAAACAATTTTCCTTTTTTGAATTATATAATTAAACTAATAATAATTAATTACTTATGTATAGCGCTTTTCTAATCTGCTCAAAGTACTTTACATAGACTGTCAGACGCCACGTTAAACACCACCAATGTGCAGCACCCACCTGAGTGTTACAAAGGCAGACATTCTTATGCCTGTAAGCTCACCACACATTTGCTATTTTGGTTGGTGGTGAATGGACGCGAGGGAGCCAATAAGGAATGACTGGAGGTCAGGATGACCAGGCTGTGGTGGGCAATTTAGACCGAACATCAGGCAACACCCTACTGAGATCTTTTATGAGCACAGAGAATCAGGACTTCGAAATTTACAGTGCATCTCATCTCGAGGGTGGCACCATTTTAATGTCATATTGTCACTGTCACTGCACTGGGGTATTGGGATCCACAAACAGACCACGGGGTATGTGCCACCTGCTGGCCCCACCAACACCTCTTTCAGCAGCAAACCAGGCTTCTCCTTATAATCCTCCCATCCAAGTAGTGGTTGAGGTCAAACATTGTTAGCTTCGGGTGGAAAACCTGTTCTGAAATGCAGGTGGTATGGCTGCTATGTAGCAATTATTAAATAAAATGCAGACATCCATCTCTGTTCTGAACCTGTAGTTTAGGAGTAAAGGGCTCTACTTGGGTAGCTTTGCGTACATAGCCTGAAACAACACTGGAGGGGATGATAGTCTGTTGTTTTGGACACAAAAAGACGGTAGAGTCTTCAAGGAGAGATCCTGGCACACCTCTGTGGAAGGATGTGGGAGTAAATGGAAGCACCCAATAAAAGAATAGCATTCAGACTCCACACAGACAAAAAGTAAGCTAGAATCTGAAACCCTGGAATTGGGAGGTAGAAGCGGTAGTCTTGCAACGAGTAAATAATTCTATGTAGAAAAACCTTGATCTCATCATCATAGCATGACATTCGCAAGGAGTCTGAGGAACAAAGCCATTTAAAGTTTCCTAATTCCATCTGTTAGCCTCCTCGCCCACTTCCTAAGGACAGTCCAAGTATAATAAGTGGCTTATGACTATTCATGTCTCATTTTTATACTTATGGATATAATCAAATGTAACTGATCTTTTCATTTATTACACTGATTTTCATTCATTATAATAAAGATGTTTTGCCAACCTGATCAAAGTGGTCCACCCTGCATTTGTCATTCAGCACAAAGGTAGCACAGCAGCCAACTATCTGTAAAAAAAAAAAAAAAGACACAAAAAATTTGGGGGTTGGAGGTTAGTCATAGCAAAGGTGAACTTGAACCGTTACTAACAGAGATGTGTTCCCCCTTCTGTCCACATGAGGTCCAAAAAGGAAAAAAGCTGGTAAATGTTCATTCCTAAATGGGAGGCTCAGGTCGTCACTGCTCATCAATTCTGTATCTTCCAAGAAAGACTAATGTGATTCAGCATTGAACCCCTGCCCCCCCCCCCCTGACACCCCCACCAATGGTGTGCACTCCCACCCCCAGCTCCAAACCAGAAGACACACACTGTTTTGTTCTCGCTCCCAAAGGCCTGGCAGTAATTGCTGCAGCCTAATATTGGTTTCCATGGCAATGTGTTAGTGAAGGGTCTGGAGTTGCTCTGTGTAAAGGCACCCTGGAGACAAGTGTGTGTGTGTGTGTGTGTGTGTGTGTATGTGGGTGTGGGTGGGTAAGCTTGAGTATTGTTAAACATAAGGCTCAAGAAAAACCTTAAAGATTGAATAAAAAAAAAAATGTGTACACATGTCTACTCACAAACAACTTTAGGTGCATGGCATCAACAAGAACACATAAAATAAGATGAGGCCGGCATGGCGCTGCCGCCTCACACTTCTGGGGAGCAGGCTTGGATTTCTGACCCACCTTCTGCCAGCATTCACTTGGGCTGTCTGGCTCACCCCAAATACATAAATATTAGTTTGAATTGCAGTAAACATGTTTTGACACTCAAGTGGTGGATGCTTTAGGAAAGATGCCAGCATCCTACAACCCTACAATATAAATAAGGGCTCAGACAATGTACTAATTAATAGGGGGTATTAAACGAAATGTCCAGCATTTTACATCAAATTTTATATCAGTGTTGCGGTAGGAGTATAGAAATGACATAATGGAATACTCTTAATGTGGATAGACCTTATCCTTCTTCTCATGGGAGCAGATGGGTAACTTTTTAGTGCTCTCCTTCTCTCCTCTTAGCAGCAGTCAGCATTGTCTGGGCAGGCCAGGTCAATCTGTTGGCAGCATTGGCTTACACAGCCGTTACAGCCTGCTAGAATGAAGCATTAACCCCGACTAACCTCGACAAGCAAGATTCATGCCTGGTTCACAGATGAGATGATATGTCAGGGAGGGGAGGCAGTACAAAGTAGCACAGGCGCATCTAAAGAGAGGTTAATCTCCATAAATTCAGAAGGTTTGGAAGGTCATACAGTCGCCAATAGCGCATCTCCAAATTGTGATCATTAATCCACTATCAAGCCAGCTTGATTTAGTTTAGGGTGACTGGCTGGGCAGTACTGGGCACAAGGCAGGAAGTTAAACCTGAACAGACGCTTGGCTCTGGTTGGGAAGCACAATGCTTTTTTGAGAATGTTTTCTTTCCAGTGGACCAGCCAAAGACAAATTGACAGTCAGTGCTACGTATAAGAGAAATTGAAATCCTTCCTCTTACTATACTATTCATTAAGCAGGTCCACAGTAATACACTCTTTTTCCATGCAGGACTTCGATGGGTGTGGTTATATAACATGTGGAGACCAGTCCACTGAAAGCCAGCCATCTTCACATCTACTCATGTACATGAGGGAAGGGGTGGGGGGGGCTTGTGTGAAAGCCTCAATGCCAGCTGAGGATGGCTAACAAAGACAGCCTCAAGCTTTTTTAATCCAACCCCATTTCAATTACTGAGAAACATCTTTTTTTTTTCCCTTGAAGCAGCTGACTGCTCCCATTCAGTATTTGCAACAGAACATTAAAAGCAAGCACTGGCACAAAAGGAAAGTTCAGCAAGCAAGACCACAGTGAGATGACAATTTGGGAAAAGCTGGCAGGGCTCCATGTGAAAGGGTTTTGGCAGCCTGCATTCCCTGCTTTGTCACAGCTGAAGCTCTCAGCCTCAGTCTGCTGTGGGTCGTTGTAATGCATCCCTCTATATGTGGAAGAGACAGCGAGACAGAAAAGGCAGGCTGGTTCAGTGTGTGTATGCGTCTGTATCTTTCATTGTTCCCATGGAAACTCTAACGTTTCTTTTCTGGCATCTCAGGATGCCTGCTGTTATCCAATTGAAACCAAGACTGACCTGGCTCCTCCCACTGCAGCGCTGCAATTTTACCCAGTATTACTGGGCGTCGGCTCATCTGGAGGATGGACACCACCGTTCTGTCGGACCCACCCAGTCACTCACTGCAGTGCAGGAAAAAGCATGGAAACAACAGCCAAAGGCAGACTTGCTGCAGGCACACCCTTAATGAAGCTCATTATTTTACCATGAACTTCTTACGCTGTTGAAGTGCGACAGAGGCAGAAAGGGTTGTCTGATTAGGAGAGAGGAGACAAATGAGACTAATACTCATATCACAGTGCCATCGAACGCATAGGATGTAGGACAGAATTAGGTAGAAGCATTAACATATAGTAATGTAGAGGTATGTGACAACAATTATATGTTCATTCACTTGTTAGCTGCATTTGCAGCTATTATATGTTCTGTTAGCTTGACAAACTGTGCTGTACTCCAAAAAAGAGAGATAATGTTAACATCTCAGCACTTTACAGACTAGTCCTGCACAAAACCATAAATATTATATTCATAAACTGACAAGGGCTATCCAGGGCAAGTTACAAGAGCTCAGACAAATGCCAATGAGGGTAGACAAAAGGCATCAGAATGAGAGAGAAGACTTGAGGAATTGGAAGAATGCCAGCCAAATTCCTTCAGGTGGTAGAAAAAGCTTCCCTCATGGCACCCTGGTAACTTTTATGCAGAGTCCTGACTCTTTATTTCAGTGTAGGGGTGAAGTGTAGGAATCACTGGGGCCATCAGAGGTTACTCTTATAAAAGAGAGAAAGCCACCCTTTAGTCGGACTTAAAAGGCTGTGCTCTGTTTGAGCCAGCAAATAAGAAGAGCTAAGGCACGCAGGCAGGAAGATGAAATGGCCAGCAGAACTAAACAGAAACAGAGTGAGGATGGGAGGAGAGGCGATTGAATTAATAGAATTTGGAGGGATGTAAAAGGGGGAACCACCAAACTTGTAACAACGGCAAAACCAGTTTAGTTGGTACAGCTGGGGTTATAGTATATTATTTTCTATTTACCTAATGGCATTGTTCCCTTTTGTCAGTACTTGTGTTTTGGTTATTAACATTCTTTCAAATAATTCTAGTATCTGTGATCATCCAAGAGGAGACTTTGTCCAGTCTGCAGTAGCTCGCAGCTGGTATTTCAAGGCCCTATTTGTCCTTTAAGGAATGGCTTTCTTACCACCACTCACCCTGTCAAACCTGCACCACAAAATCTCCTCTTCGCAGTAGAAACTGAGACTTGCTTTTTTTAGACCACTGTTAAGCTGTGCTTGAAGCTGTTTGTGCTGTGAGGTGCCCATCACGTAAGCTGAAAACCCTCAGAAAATTGTCTTCTGATTGAGTTGTGACTTTGGGTCAGCCAGATCTCTTCCAGTTTCCCGTTGCCTTTGGACTGTGTAGGACACCATACACACTGGCACTTGGATTTTTTTTTGCAGTTTCTGTAAATGAAAGGCCTACGCTTCTAAACGTAATAATGTTGTTAATTACAGTCTGCTTGCCATTAGCACTGGAATATTGTCCAAGCAGTTCTCCAGAGGGTGTAGTAACACAGTCTGTTGCAACTCTGCTTTAAGACAGACAGAAGGTTTTAAAGTAATCAACAAAAGTCAGGGCACCTGTGCAAACTCTTTGCTTCAATTTGCAAGACTTAATTTAATTGCAGCACAACATTTGTAGGTTGTAACCTATTAGTTGTTCTCTGAAGAAGGCCCATTTGTAATATACTGATATTTAACTTTTTAACCAGTTTTTGTTATCCTAAATTTGAAATGTAAACCTCTGGCAGGTATATAATATATATCCATCCATCCATTATCCAACCTGATATATCCTAACTACAGGGTCACAGGGGTCTGCTGCAGCTAATCCCAGCCAACACAGGGCGCAAGGCAGGGAACAAACCCTGGGCAGGGCACCAGCCCACCACAGGGCACGCGCACACACACACACGCACACACCAAGCACACTCTAGGGACAATTTAGAATCGCCAATGCACCTAACCCTGCATGTCTTTGGACTGTGGGAGGAAACTGGAGCACCTGGAGTACCCACGCAGACACAAGAAGAACATGCAAACTCCACGCAGGGAGGACCCGGGAAGTGAACCCAGGTCTCCTAACTGCGAGGCAGCAGCGCCACCATGCCACCCTTACATATATATTTTTTTTATTTTTAATAAATTTGCAAAAATCTCAAGTAAACTTTTTTCATGTTGTCATTATGGGGCGTTGTGTGTAGAATTCTGAGGAAAAAAATGTATTTAATCCATTTTGGAATAAGGCTGTAACATAACAAATTGTGGAAAAAGTGATGCGCTGTGAATACTTTCCGGATGCACTGTATACACACATACAAATACTGCATATATTATATACACATACATACAGTATATTATGCAAAATATATGTAATTACTGTATATACTTAACTGTATACATACATTTGTTTGCATTTATGCATTTACAATATACATACATTAGCTGTGCTACACATCCAAGATGAGTTGAAATCTAAGTAATCAATGTAGACCTCAGTGTTAATGTTTGCAGTGTGCCATACAATGCATATGTCTTTATTATATGTCATTTGGTATAGGATTTGTAAAAGCAGTGTTAATGTCAGTGATACTCCCATCTGTTGGGATGACAAATGCAATGCATATCTCTCTGCTTTATGCCATTTGATGTGGGATTTGTAAAAGAAGTGTTAATGCTTGTAATGTACCTAGATATGTAGTGTTTAACTGTTTTTTTAATGTATTACTTTTTTCACCTGTAATATTTGATATTATTATGATCAACTATCCACTAACTGTATGACCTGCGTATAGCAACTATTTACGAATGAACTGGTGCGTGTGCCAATGGTAAAGTATCCCATTTACCAGAAGAAGGAATGAGAAAAACAACATGCTGAGGTCTGTTAATTAACCTGCTTGCTTCTCAACAGCAGAAAGTGTTGAATATGTCCTTAATGGAAGGCAGCTCAGTCCTATAAAATTCTGTGCCTTCACCTACCTCAGGTTCCTTACCAGGTTGTGATATAGCCAATGACTCCATTGTGTACTTGTACAAAATAGTGAGAACAGATGAGGAAATACAAGCATTCTCATCATTGTTGGTGATCAGGCCAGTGATGGTGGTATCATCAGCAAATTCAAAGATGAAACTGGAGCGGTTTGGTCAGACAAGCAGAAGTGAACAAGGAGTACAGAAGGAGCTCAGCACAGCACCCTGTAGAATGCCTTTAGTGAGGGACAGCATGGAGGATGTAATGCTGCCAGTCTGCAAACACTAAGGCTTGTTGGTCAGGGGATCCAATACCTACTTGCTTAGGATAAGAAAGGGTCCTAAATTGAGGGGTGTGGTGTCCAGCTTTTCTGGTTTTGCTGTGTTAAATGTGGAGCTGTAGTCTATAAACAAGATTCTTCTCTGGCATAACAATTTCCATCATCCAGGTGTGCTAGGATGTTATTGAGTGCAGCAGATAGAGCATCCAAAGTGGACCAGTTGTGATGCTATGCAAACTCAAGGTGATCTAGAATATTCTATTTAAGGTGCCCTAGCACCAGTCTCTCAAAGCAGATCATCTTGACAGGAGCGAGTTCCACTCTTCTGTAGTCTTTCAGTTTACTTTTGTTTTCTTACACACAGCGATAATTATTGTCCTTTTAATGCAGGCAGGGACTACAGGTTCTCTCAGTGAAATATTAAAGATGTAATTGAAGACATCAGCTAATCGGTTCCTATAAGTTTTTAAAACATACCTTTTCAACTGGACTGAAGGCCTTAAAAGTCCCCTTTATGTCATATACAGAAACAGAGAACAATGAATTTTGGTGTTGCAGGCCACTGAATGGCGGCCTTCTTGTTATGGCGATCAAAGTTAACGTAGAAGGCATTGCAAATTAGGAATGGAAAAAGTAGTTAAAGCTGAATGAGATTTGACTCTGTAGTCCATAATCTGCTAAATTCCTTCTCCAGTTCACTCCCATACAAACATTTACAAAAGCTCTTGCACCTGGTCTAAGGTAAATTCTAACAATTCGCTCAGAGCGGCTGGGATGGGCTCAATGACCCTGGAGTCCATGTTGGGTGGATAAAACTGAGTAGACACATTTATACAAATATATACTTTTCTTTCATCCCGAGTATAACTGAAGGAAATCAAAACTCACTATAGAGCTAGATGGGCTATACAATCTCTGGGAAACAGCCACACATTCCTCACTGTTGAGATGGCTAAGTTAAATCTGTGGGAGGCATCTTTTGTAGACTGTCAGTCTCACCAACCAAAGAGCACACAGCTGGGAGGTGTTTCCAATTGTATTTATGAATTGTTAAAACCATGTAAGATTTTTCTATTCTATTTTCCAATTCCAAGTATAAAGTAAATCATCTAACTGTACGTTTTTTCTTTTTTTTTTGTAAAGGCAGTTTCCCTTCAAAAGGTGTCATTTTACTTGACTTCTCACTACATCCATAATGGCTAACACGATACCAACACCCTAGTACCTCAACAGTCCACAAAAGATAAGATCACTTCCTTACAGAAAGATGCAAAAATATTTAACTAACTCTGTGCATTAAGATATTCACCCCAAGTAAAACATGATCACAATATGCAATGAGCTTTGACCATTTCTGCCCATTCATAAGCATACAAGGTGCTTTCGGATTGAGTTGTGCTTTTGTCGCATGTAATTCTGTATTGATTATGACTGCTTAGGTAGAATAAGTTCAACTGAACCTACAGTTTGAGATGTTTGAAGGAGCATAGCACACCTGACAGCACTTCAGTCGGACTGTGTGTCAAATGAGAAACGAGAGGATGAGCAGTGTTTTAGAGAGCACTTTAATGGCACAAATGATTACTACGTTCCATGTTATTAATTACAACATACAATATTACAAAGTTTTACCTAAATGTAACAAAGAAAGATAAAATCACTTTGGCTCAGTAAACTCCAATACTTCTGTCCAATTTCTCAGCATGATTTTAGAGGTAAGGGATAGAATGTGAGAAGAGCATAACAGTTTGTTTGGCAGGGTTGAGCTGGGTTTGCTTTTTTTGGATTTTATAACTTTTCAATGTTTCTTCAAGGTGACACGTGAAGAAGCAAAAGTTTCCTATCAGCTAAGCTGATGTTGGTGTGGCAGGACATCCTGCTGAAAACACTCTACCCACAGCTGATGTTAGCCATCTCACCTGTCTCAACTAGACACAGAAACAAGCTGGCATAGAATATAGAACATGACATTTAAAAAACAAAGACAGCGTTTGTCAAGGATTGAGATGAAATGGCAGAATCCATAGTAGGATCCTCACATTATATCCAGACCTGCACCCTTTGCTGTTCAAAGCAGAGCTTGAGATCTTTTCTGCAGTGCACAACTTGAATCTTGTAGAGGATGCTGGTCAGGACACAAGAGGTTCTTGTGGTGCTATCTACTATGTCATTCAGTAGGCAACAAGGATCTCTCAGGAACAGCTTAATCAATACTAGGACAAGAGGTTGGGCCGAACTGAAAAGTTAAGTGCACCAGTTCCAGGGAAAGTACCACCACATGGATTTACGTTAATCATTTGGGTAAGTGGTCTTGCGTGCAAGCTGAGAAATGCCTTTGGGACACCTTGGGATTTCACCACTCAGTATATGACATCAGTCCCTACCCAACAGCATGTGCCCTGCTGCCTGTACTACTTTTGTGCAGCACTTAAGTGAGCCTCTCGCCTGGTCCTGCAGGCAGTGTTGTTTCATGCACCACAGCAATGTGAAAGGCAATATTAAAATGCATATACTCTTTTTTATCGTGTAAATTTTTTTAACAAAATGCTTCGTAATGAAACAAAAACTTGAATTAGCTGCCCACATCATCTATAAATAGTATAAGACCTTGATGTATTGTGACCTCTATGTAGCCTCTGTCATACACAATTAAATCAGGAACTGGAATAAAACCAGCTGTTGGCAAACCTCACACACATCTCCTCCCAATCCAAAGCACATATAGACCTGCAAGCACACAAAACAAATACCTCAGTGGTGTGGTCATCGAATATGTGATAGGTACTGTACATTTAGATATCTGAGACACAAACATGAAAAGGTTTTAGCATCAGCTTTAGATGTTTTGTCAAAACAGCAATCTGTAACCAAATTTCTGGGAAAAATACTACAGGATTTTATTACTTAATGATCAAAAGATCTGCAGATTAAAAGGACCATTATTAATTCCAAAAATACCGGCAACGCTAATTCTGTGTGGAAAAAGAAAATCAAATATACTCACTTTTAAAACTGAGTTACTACTCCTCTTGAATATGGTAGAGGCATGTTATTAGGAAAATTTTGACATTAATTCCACTCTTGCCAAAAAAAAAAAGAGTTCACATACATTAATTTACATTTTGGCCTTTAGGTAGATACAAACTATATAAAACTGGCTTTTATGTGTGGGCCTGAAATGCAGTAAGTAAGAAGGCTTGGAGAGTTTTGTAAATTACCATATTGCACAACAAGTGCATTATTTTATTAGACCCTGCTTAAAGGACCAATGGGTCTAATCTTGACACAACAGACTAATACTGCAATATACAGGGAACACAGTCTTCCATATTGGAGACTAAAATACCAACACCACTAAAACAGCCTTTCCTATTCCAAGCTGACAAATTCAGGCTGTGACAAAGCAGCATCAAACCCATCTACGTACTACTGAATTAAAATATACCATATCATGAATTGAGGGGACAAAATATATGTGGAAATAATGGCTATGTGCACTTGAAAACTTTTAAAAGTGTCTCTCTTGTCCATTTTATCAGTAACATATATCAAACTACAAGGTGTCACCTTGTAGAAAAGATCATAGCCCTATTTCATTAGGTTTTGTAAGGCACTGATGATCAACACTTTCCTCACTTTCTGTTGGATTGTCCAAACAGCACATGGGCTGAAATGATTGAAGATCTAATTTTTAAGTATTTCTTCTTGTTACTGTGAGGATGGTTAAACTAATGTAATCAGTGCATCACTTCCCAATCTGAATTTTTTTGTGACACAGATCGAATTTGCAGTAAAAGAACACAAGAAATTTTGTAACCTTCAGTTTCAAATGGGTATTTTTTAGTTCAATCTATCTTTAAAAACAACTTAACGCCCCATGAAACCAGATGATCGCTGAATACAAAAAGCATTTTGATTCCCATCACTTTCCACACAGATTGGCCTTGGCCAGGACTTCCAGAAGATGCTAATAAATGACATCAACTATATTTTGTAATGCACTGAAAGCCAGTAAATGAGATTTTTGCAAATGTACTAAGATGGCCTTCCAAGACAGGTTGTCCATTAAGAGGAGGTAACAGGAACAGGAAGTAAAAGATCTGCTATTATTTTCTAGTTGACTGTAGAACAATTACTTTATAAGAAGTAGATGTACATGAAACGCTGATTGACAGTAATGGTTAACATAAGACTCCACAGTAAGCTACAAACCTGCGCTCTCACTTTTAGTCTATAATTTAGAACTATTTTAAACTGGTAAACCTAGGTTCACGTGGCATTTTTAATACGTTACTAACTTTGGAGATCTTTTGGAGACTACATCTGCACTCCTTTTAATTCAGTTACAATTACACTACATGAGTGTGTTATATAGAAAATTAACTCAAGTCAAGATGAATCTATAGTCCCGCTGCATGTAGTTTGCTAATCTGGAGTGTGCTGAAAGTGCCTTAAATCTTTAAATGTAATCTTGAAACTGTTCAGTTTGTTTTGGTCAGATTTTATACATTTGAACATGCATGAAAGTTAAACACTTAAAAGAAGCATTTAACTTGAAGATGTAGAAGTAAAGAGGTCCCAATAACCGATGGGACTACTACGAACATGCTGCTGAGGCTGTTTTACAATCTGACACTATCCCTGCAATTCTTTTTTCAAACCAATTTTAGGACAGATGACCACTGCAATATGGCTTTATATCAATATGTTTTGTTCTAACTGTAAAGTATTATATATTATATATTGATCCTGACACTAAAACAAACAATCATAAAATGTTAACTTAAGTAAGCAATGTGTTAACCTCTACATACTTAAAACAACCTTCAAGGTGTCCTCAAGGCACATTAGCATCAGGTGCAAAATGTAAAGGGAAACTCAAAATATGCATGACTTTTCTTACAGCACCATAAGACAGCATCCAGCTTCTAGCCTCAAAATTATCGATAGCAGCCTTGTTCTTTTAAGCTATCAGACCAATAAAGTCCATGTTTCCCAGTGTTGTATCCGAGGTCTTACATTACACTGTTGATGTTTTTCCAACACAGCATGCAACATATATATATATTTTTCTTATTTGTAAAACATTTAACTACCTATGTGAACATGGTTATTCTATTTTCTAACTAAATTTTGCATGTTTTTGTAATGAACTCATTCCAAAAAAATAATCTCACTGCAAATACTGTTATCTACCTAGCATATTTTTCTAGTGAACTAACACTATGAAAACCCACACTTTACTTTTATACAAAAACTACTAGTTTCAGAAATTAAAATGCATACTGTATGGTTCTTATGTTTGGTCAAAAAATGCCCCCCTAATGCCCTATCAGATGATCATGGATATATTGAGAAGTACTTACACAGATACCCTATTTCTGAACAACACTCCCCCCAACTGTAAAAATATCATGCTCTACCTTTACCCCTTAAGACCAGGTCTAGATGTTTGGTAACTACTCAACTTTATTCTTTCCACTAAGACTGCAATCGCGTAAGTGTTATTCTGCTTAGACCATTTCTGCTTTGCATTAAAGAATTAAATTAGCCTTTCTATGTCTGGGATTGAAGCTGTAATATTTTTTGTCAGCTCAACCACATTATACACTGTCTTGTGGCCAGATGCAGCTCTTCTTAAAAACAGCAAGCTTTACAAACCCTCTAGGATTCAGCCTGCCTTGTATCCCCACCTTGTCAAACTCTGCCTCATCTCTTAGATTTGTCATGTCAAGCCAACAGGATCAGGCTTGACAAAAATTTAGAACAGTCACTCTTCAAAAGAAGTCAAAGTGCATATATGCACAACAAATAAGGCCTTTTTGAATTACTCAGCCCTGTTGGGAATTCAGGGATTTATCCCTGGGGAAAAACACCAACAAATAATGAAAATGCACTGGATTAGAGGTATTTGCCAATTGTCTTAATGTAAATGAAAATACAAACAGAAAAGAACAACTGCAAAATTGAATACCTTTCTCCATCACAAATTTCACAAGCCAAGCTTCATGCATTGGCCATTTATACAAGATGATTTATAAGCTTTTATTATGCTTGCAACTGAGAATATTTTCCTAAAGAATATTTAAGAAGTAATGTAATTTCTTCAACTATTTAGTTTACACATATGTATTATCGCCCTGATTTATGACCCCCTGTCAGCCACAACAGAGACTGATCAAATTTTGTGTCTCTGTTCGTTTCACCAAGGCACCCCGTATGAATTCCCCCACCGAGTGCAAAATTTAGGGTTCACAACTAAAGCAGAAAACGAGACTAGAATAAGTCATAACTGAAAATAAGTTTAAAGCAAAGTAGAAGTGAGCAAGATAACAAGATGTTTTTCTGCGATGAGCTCTCCCTTGAATGGTGTGCCCAAACAGGGGTGGAAGGTGTTGTGATGTGAGATGAGAAGGGTCATGCTCAAGGTCATTGTACAAACTGACACATTAACACAAGTTGTTTGGCTGGCGGGTGGGCGGCAGGCACTTCCCGCTCAAAAGGAGCTGGCAGAGGGTGTTGTCAGTCTCTTCCCGATGTAAACACTAAACAAAAAAACAAAAACAAAAAAAAAGAAGGTTGTTATTACAGAAGGTGCATAAAGGGAAGATGCAGTACGAGTTACCTACAAAAAGTATTAGCTATGTAAGAAAAGTTTACTATGTTGACAGTAAAAACAATTTTGATGTCTGCATACACATATAGATTAAAACAGTCATTTCAGGACAAATATTGAGGAATAAATTTAGGTTGTCAGTGTGTTAAGATTGCTTTGACTACGAGTAGTTTTGTTCAGGCATTCCATCAAACCCAATTCTAAAATAACTGTGTTACTTATATACTGTTTTCACAAAGTATAAACCTGACTCCTTGCTTTTCGTTCATTTTTTAAACATCATTTTTAATGCTAGTGATGTCTGCAGGTACAAAAAACTATTTAGGTTGCTTGTGACTTTCCATACTGCATCAATGAAATGGATTAGTCATAGATTTTGTTCATGGATCCTTTAAGATATACAACATATGGTCAAAAATGCAAATTGTTTTGCTTTCAAGAACACAGGCTAATAAAGAGAAAACTATGCATGTTTGCATGTCACTAAATTCTGCACCGTATATAGGGGTGGGCGGTATGACCAAAATTCTATATCACGGTATTTTTCTAAATTATCCCGGTTTCACGGTATTCAACGGTATTTTTTTCCCCATGCATGAGTGGATGTTAACCACATCTTCCACTGCAATTACTGGCTAAGAATAACCTATTCCACTGTCAAGAGTATTGTACATTGTACAAAAAAAACATTTTAATGTGCACACAAGTATTAATACAGGTTTGCATTGCCCCATAAAGTGATAGTTTTCAAGGGGGTGGCACTAATGGAGAAGGTATCACATTGCATGACAGATGCAGTCAAAATATAGAACCTTTTTATTGAACAAATTTTGCAAAAACTTAAACTATAATTTTGACAACATATTTTCAACCATACAAAGAGGCATTTAGACTTAGTAAAATATCCAGAAGTGCTTGTCAAAAGCTGTATTGCACTGAATATGTCTTAGAAAAGGAATAAATAGTAAATATTTTTTGTAAACCAACTACACTTTCTGTTAATGTTAACAATCTCTGTCCACTGACACGTTAAAGTGACTTTTTAAACAACTTTATCATCATTAAACTGCATAATATTTAAACTAATAAATAATAACAATAAAATAAATAATAGTATTATTACTGATAGTTGCACTATTACTTCCAAGACTTCAAGCCCAGGTGCATTACACAGTATTCACCAAATTAAAATAAAATAAAACAAGTGCAACTTGGTGATGACATCTTTACCAACTGAACCATCATTTAGGCAAACTGCATTAATATGGACCTTGCTTCAAGCTAAGCTATATGCATAAATAATAAACCTGCAACTTGCATTTATAATGCTATTTGTGGTATAGCCCTACGGAATCATATTAGGGTCATGGTGAAGAAAAAAACAATACGGACACAGGGAAGAAAAAAACAAACTATAGGTCGAGAATAAAGTCAACATTTCCACTTTATTCTCGCTGTTTATGTCGAGAATAGTCAACATTTCCACTTTATTCTCGCCGTTTATGTTGAGATTAAAGTCGACATTTCCACTTTATTCTCATAGTTTACTTCATAATTAAAGTAGAATGTCGTAAACTAAACTTCTTCCTAAAATCAATGTTTAATTTACTAGATTTTGTCAAACCCCGTCATAAATTAATGCAGCACAGTAACATTTAGAATGCTAAGATAAATACTTGATATAATTTTCATGATGAACTGCATTAAAGCAGGTATTACACATGCATGGTAGTGAGGCGGTAGTGCTGCTCCCTCGCAGTAAGGGGTCCCCAGGTGTATGTTCAGTGTAGAGAACTTTATGGCAGGTGTAATGAGGCTCCAAAAAACTGGATGTATGAATGGCTATTGCACAGGTTTAACTTAAATATTGTGTAAATGTTGGGTTTGTGATCTGGTGGTCGGAGACACGAACACAGAATTCAATGCATGTTCAATGCATGGGCTATCTTTATTGCATGCATGCTGTCTCTATCTGACTTACCAAAGCCCCAGTTCCTATCCTTCCTTTTTCTTTCACCACATAACCAATCACCACACGATAAACGTCTTTGTGAAATTAAAACTAGTTATAAACTTAGCCCACGGAGTGTTCAGAACTTTAAAAATATCTTCGTTATACATGTTTAATTATGCCATCCATTCAGAGTTGCGCCCATCTCTGAACGAGTCGCCAGCACATCGCAGGATGAATACAAGCAAAACATACACTAGCAGGGTCAATATAGCATAACAAAACCCCACATCCTACATGACTTTGAAAGGAAACTGAAGCACGCTGAGTAAACCCACCAGAAAAACATGCAAATGCAAGGCAGGGTACACCCAAGACACCTTTGCTGCGAGGCAGCAGTGCAACCTCCACGCCGCCGTGCCCCCATATGATTAATGCATTTCACCATGAAAATTATATTAAGTATTTATCTTAGCATTCTAAATGTTCAGAGAGCAGGAAGATCATGAAGTGAATGTATTCTGTGCGGCGATCGCTGCCGGCACCTCCTCTTAGTGCAAGAAGTCAGTTTAAGAATCTCGGAGAACACTTAACACAAAGCATTTAATGTGCTATATAACTTATGACGGGGTTTGAGAAAATCTAGTAAATTAAATATTCATTTTTACGATGAAGTTTAGTTTACGATGTTCTACTTTAATGACAAATTACGAGAATAAAGTCAACATGTCGACTTTAATCTTGACATAAACGGCGAGAATAAAGTAGAAATGTCGAGAATAAAGTCAACAAGTCGTCACACTATTACACAGTACCCAGGTACATTACACTGTATTGAAAACACATAAAACAAGTACAACTTGGCTTGCAGTATTATCCAGTAGTATAGAAACAGTATTTACACATCTGACCTTTTAAAACTAAAGTATCTCCAGGCAACAGACTCCTTTTTTTCGGCAAAAGTTCTTCTGTGTCATCATGTTCAACTTTATTGTCGGCTTCAGTTTCGGAATGTTCTCTGTCCATTTTCACAGCGCAATACCTACACCACCACTACCTATTTAGTGGTGTAGCAGTGAAAAAGAGCCCCCCGCGCAACAAATCTGTGTTTAGCGGTGTAGCAGTGAAAAAGGTCCCCACTTGAACAGTTTCCCGCTGCGCCACGTTCCGAACGTTGTTTAAGCAATTTAAACCGGTGTTTGCGGTATAAGAAAAATCCATATCATAAAAAAAATAAAAAAACAGTTTTCGGTATGAACCGGTATACCGCCCAGCACTAATATAACCTTTCTTGTGCTATTTGACAGGTGTTACATTGACAATTTAAGTCATTCTTTGGAAAATGGTGCGCAGGGATGACTTGTTATTTTTGTTGCTTCCTCTACTTTGCACTCTATAACAAAGGAATAAAAGAAAATTTATTTGGACAAGAGATGGGGAAAAAACAGACTGTTAACAATGTATACTTGAGATTAAAAAAACACTTATTGTATTAATTCTGAAAAATATGGGTTGAAAAGCATTATGCTTCATTCTCATTTAGATAATTTTTGGGTGGCAATGTCCTTAAAGGAATTTGCCTTCCAAAAATTACAATTTTTCAATCTCTTATTTACCCTATGTTGTTTGTAGTGATGGCCAAGGAAAACTTTTAACTTTATCTTTTCAGATAAAAGAGGGTGTTAGTGGGGACCAATGAGTAACTTGAGTTTTTTTTTTTTTTTGTTCTTTATTTCGCCTTATACAATTTCTTGTATTAGGAATTTGGTAGTTTTCGCATACCCCTTGGGGTCAGAGCGCAGGGTCAGCCATTGTACAGCGCCCCTGGAGCAATTACAGGTTAAGGGCCTTGCTCAAGGGCCCAGCAGAGCAGTGGCCTTTTTGGCAGTGATGGGGATTCGAACCGGCAACCTTCGGGACACCAGCGCAGATCCTTAGCCTCAGAGCCACCACTCCGCCCTAATCATCAATGTTTTAATTTTGTTAGCTGTTTTTCAGCATTTGCCCCCATTGGTCCTCACTGAAGCCCACAATATCAGAAACTTTTGCTATCTCCATTCTCTATTAAAACATGAGATTAAGATTTTCCCAGCCATCGCTTCAAACAAAAGGGGTAAGTAACAAATAAAAAAAAAAATTCTGGGGGGTAGTTTTCCTTTAATTGACACATTTAATATTCATGTCTGGAAAATGTTTTCAAGCAATTTAAGAAGTCCCAGTAACTAAAGTTAATAATTTAAATACAATGAAAGCTTTTTATATGATCATAATGTAGTAATTATAAAATAATTCACATACTAATCTGGATTCAGCTTGAGTGTCATAATATATGAAAATATAGAAGAAAACTACTAACAAACAATAATGTGAGCTTAAAAGAAATGCAAGTACATAAATTTGAATTTCAGGACCATTGTATTTATTCATTATTAAAAGCGAGCAATTAACATTTAATCAGTGTTTAATATGAAGGAATTAACAACACAATTTAATAAAGAGTGTGTTTGTTCAGTATGAAAATCCACACTGAAGAATCATGTTTCATTCCAATTTTGTCCCCTCTGGGGAACTTTATTTTAGTGATCACATCTGTATTTTACTAGGGAAGTGCTCCTGGAAGGTATTTTTGGGACTTAGCACAGGTATGCAAAGTTGCTTCCCACAGTTGGCTTAATCAATAAAATTTTCGTTTGGGGACAAATGTTTTTTTCTCCTAGGAAATATAGTTCATTACTACCCTTACACTTTATACCACTCTAGAAACGACTCTTATCTCGAACTGCACCGGTCCTAAAAAAACGTTATTGCAAGGTTATTTGTTTCCTCCACCTATTTTACAGTTAGGATATACTAAATGTCTTAATTTGTACCATATTTATAAACACCTTTGTTTTGGAGACTGCATCCTCCTATTTCTTCTGCACATCGCTTCCTTAGAATCAAATGTAGTATTTCATTTTTAATTTTTCTTCAATTTAACTTAGTATTTTAAAAGGTGACAGTCAGGCTGTGTCAGACTCAAAGCATACCTCTGGTCTTTAATACAGTTCCACCTAGAGTGTATAAGTGATAAAATGGATGTTATAATCCTGGTGCATATATGATCAAAGTCTATACATCTTGCAGCGTCAAACAGGGTGGCATACTTAGGGCATTGGTTTGGTTTCGGGAGCACAAAAGCATTTACAATAAATATAAGCAAAAGGTCAGGTTTACCACAATAAAATATACAGTATTTCAGGTTTGCAGCACTATTAGATTATATTAAGACTATAGAAGCAAAGCAATACAGACACAATACCATTATATAAGCTCATGGACATCTAATTCTGATGTGGGAAAAAGTGATTAAATGAATCTTTGCTCCACCAGTCTTGGTGACTATTAGAGGCTATATAGCTTTTGCTTTGCTATATGCCCTTTATCTTACCACATTGATTTATCCTACACTTCAGTTAATGGATGTCATTACTCATTTTAAAAGGCAAATTAATGCCTCTGTTGTCACCCATCAATCCTTCCTGTCATCATTCTCACCTAATTCTTGATATATATAGCTCAATTACCACATAATACACAAATATAGCATCTGTTTCTGCAAAAATCAATAGCCATTCTTACTATCAGTTTAATATAATTTATAAGAAAAAATTATAAATAAATAAAAATCAGTTGTACTGCTGAAAATTTAATTTGGCTCAATCTGTTAAATTTAAATTCTTCACCTGAAATTTACCAAGATTGACTGTTGACTTGACTCAAAAATCTCAAAAAGCCACCAATAAATTGTTAAAATATAAACAAGGAAAGCAAAGCCGAAAAATATTAGATAAAAAATCTAATATGTTTTCATATTTTACAATAGTTTTACATATTGTATTTAGGGGTTATGCTGGAAACCTATTGCTTCTACTGTTTCTATTTTTTTCTCTTTTTCTCCATTGTCAATTGTGACTTCTGCCAATATCTTTCATACTACGAACATCTGAATTAATTAAAACAAATACAAAGATTATTAAATATCAAGTTTCTATATGTAATCATGAAACGATGAACAGGAGAGAACGCTTTGTTTATAACATGAAAAGTTTGTCTGCCAGATTACACAGAGTAATACATCTATAGCTAATAACTTCAGGTTTAGGGGTTTGAATTATTTCATATGAAATTAATAAGGTGGAATTTGTTCTTACTTTGATTGTTACTGGATGGGAGTACACGGTAAATGTGTTGTGCTTATGTAGCTGGAAGCCTGTTTAGGAATGGTACAGACAAGAGAACTATCACTTTGATTTAAGAACACTGTTTATTATGCTGTGCTGTGACTAAGACAACTTCGTACTGATTGCCAATCCGGAGATTGAAGAACATGTTCACAAATGAGTGATGCTGCTGGTAAAGTCAGATGCATTTTTTGAAAGCAGGATGCCAATCCGGAGATTGAAGAACATGTTCACAAAGGAGTGATGCTGCTGGTAAAGTCAGATGCATTTTTTGAAAGCAGGACCAGATGTGTTTATCCAGCTGTTCTTTGTTGCTGCAGCTCACGAGTGGATCTTTAATGCCGACCTCTGTAGGAATCGGCGAGTTCTCTTTTCACCACAAAGGCAAAAACTTGTTCATTTTAAGCTCAACAAAATATTTCCAATGTAATGTATTAATAAATGAAATATCTTATTATTGATGGAATAATAACATCTGTTAATTTAAGTATTTATCTTCTTACTCAAATTTGCTCACCTATATTATGGCAAAGTAGAGGGTTAATTTTATTTTCTGTCTACTCAGTTTTAAATAAGTCAGAATAAAGAAAACATTTGCTGAGAAATGATGAGGCTCTTTTTCAATGTATTTTTTTAAACCTAGAACAGTGAGGTTGTGGAATGATCTCAAGAAAAGTTGAGGGCTAATATTAATACTAATTGGATCAATAATAATTATAATATAAAAGGGGTATATTAATTAAAAGAGCCAGGGCTCCATGAGCGAGGCATCTTATTTTGTTTTATGAAAACTCTTTGTTTGTTGTATGGTACATTCCCTCTGTCGGAGTTAGTTATAATCTTATAGTCATCAGACACTGGAAGCCACTGATGAACGCTTGTCTTCATTGCCAATCAGTAGCAGTGAAAAATAAAACAAATACATTGTAAAAGTTTAACAGACGCCCTGAACTTTATTATGAGATTGAGTAACATTAATTCAAATGGCCAGGAGATGTCACTAGAGAGTGAGTGGCAAATGCTTTGAAGATTCGACAGGATATCTGACACTATTGCTTCAAATGTTTTGGTGCATTGCAAAGTTTTACTCCTCCCATCACTAAATAAAACTGCAATTGTCCAATAACTTCATTATATAAATCCAAGGTCTAGTGCTGTTAACAAACCAGTTTATTCTGTGTTTTTAAAATTTTAAAATCCAGGACTTAGCTATCATTTATATGCTTTTTTCAGAGATTTTACTTTACTCTCTTTAGTTGTTAAAGTGGATTTACATTATGCTGATAGTTTTAAATTAGAAATTAACTTACAAGTTACTAGTACATGGTTTGATTTTTGGCTTTGGAAAGCAAAATTACATATGAATAAAATCCCTGTCAGTCCAGTGAAATTCCTTTTTCTGCAGTGTGAATTTAGATACTTAGACATAAGACTGTCTGCAAACACTACAGACAGTAAACAAACACTATCCAAAAACTTTGTTTACCTATTCCATCATAGGACACACCCATATTTCCTTATGTCAGGTCATTCAGTATCTAGTTTTGGCAAAAATTTATGTCACAACTTTATTAACCTTGTGTAAGAATAGGAAATGCCTGCAGCTCAAGTCAAGAATTGGTCAAATGTAAATATATTTCATTTGCAGACAATACTACGTAGTAATTGGGGTTGTTTTCATATGATTCTGCAAATAGTTACACAGGCTTGCTGTAATCGGGTTTTTAGTAGTATGATACAAAACTGTACTGTCTAAATCATTCCCATCACTACCAATAGTTGAGATACACCTGCTTAGCAGACTCTCTCACAGTCTGAATCCAATTCATGTGTATCTGGTAAACTGCATTTAGTAAAATGTAAAAACTTGGCCCAACCTAAAACAAAATCTAAATATTGCTTACATAATGCTGACAGTCACACATGGCCTATGGCAGTAATCAGTATATCTGTTTTATTACATAAAAACAGAGAGACACAGCTTGGCTTTTATCTTGTGGTATTCCAATAATTACTAAGATAAATTAGTATAAGGAAAACTCCAAATAAAGTTCAATAATAATAAAAAATAATACCAAAGCCCAAACTCTTTGAAATGGGTGTATTTAAATATGAAAATTGGGCATTGTGGAAGGAATAACTGACAAGAGGTTAGCACTGGTTTTGAATCTCCAGTCCCTGCTGGCTGTCTAGTTGGAGTTTACATGTCTGTTCCATGCTTTCATGGGTTTTTCTCCAGATACTTCAATTTTTTTTCTTTCACATTTTGAAAAACCTGCATGTCAGATTAATTACCACTACTAAACTGGCCCCATTTGAGTGTGAGTGTGAGTGTGAGTTTGAGTGTGGGCGCGCGCAAGTGGGACCAGCTTTGGACTGGCACCACATCCATGGCTGCTCCCTGTCTTGTGTTTCCATATAGTCAGTATACATTTTGGCACTCTATGACCCTGAATTAGGGTATGTGGTTTTAAGAATGTAAAATTATATTATATGGTATTTTTTTTCTAATACACCAAGCCCAACCAAAAACTTTGTCACTTACCAAGACACACAAAGTTTAAAAGACACCATCAAATGAATAGCACAGTTCAGTATCTACACTGAGGGGCATGTTACTCAAGGTTTTACATTAACCTCATTGTAACAGACGTCTAGTTTTCAGTGGAAACTATTAAAGATTTTTGCCGTAATATTTCATCCCATGCTATATAGAAGATCAACTACAAAAATAGAACTACGTTCACCAGTTTAAATGTACTGATATTGGTGTTAATATTTTACATGAGCTAGACTTGCAACATTAAAAAATCCAGTTTTATAGCTAGTCTTTTAATTTTTTTAAATATGTAAAATTATTTTCACTCTCCATAATGTTTAGTAAGAGTAAAATGTTAAGTGAACCTTTACAGTAATTTCCCCTTGGGAGGTCATAACATGCTATAGCTGGTATGACCCAAACATCTCTCTATTATATAAAAAATTCTTGGGATGAGACAAGACTTTTTCAGAGAGACGAGACATGACTTTCCCAGAGAGACACTTTCACGTCCCGCAAGACAAAGAATAGATGACAAATTAAAAGTCATAAAGAATTCAAAAACGTTGGCTCGATACACATGCAGAGCAGGTTAGATATAATGGAAGTATGAAAATTCGAAAGTCTCCAAAAAATGATAGTAAAGATCGCATTAGCGCAAACAAATGGAAATTATTACTAGGAGAAACAATGGAACAGCGAAAAGGGATTGAATATATTGTTCGGATTTAAACTTTAAGTCGGTGACTTGTAGATCGTCTAATTCGTGTTGCCATCAGGGAAAAGTAGTGTTTCTTCCCAATGAAGAGGCATATCTACCATTTTGATTGAAGGTTTACAATGTCATGTTTAACTGCATTTTATTTAGTGGCTGGGGTATGCATCCAACTGATCATGTATTTCAGCTGATAAATGTTGACCCAAATACCAGCCAAAACATTAGGTAAGACGGGAACTGTAACTTTTAAGACATTGGTGCCACATTATTACACTGGTCATATAGGAGCAGACTTCCCTAAAATGCTGTGCTTTTTTACCATTGTATTTTAAGTCTTTATCACACTGCTGGAAAGGACTGAAATAAGTACAATCTATTCACAATCAGATTCTAAACTGCTTTTGGTGAAATTAGAAATATTTTGAGGCAGGGATAAAAAAACAACTGAAGATATGACAAAATTGGAAACACAATAGACAGCCTGAAGTACACATTTTTGACAAACTTTTATCGTCACCATTCTCTGGTTGTAATAATTAGCATTTAAATAAAAAGTAAACAATTTGAAGCAAAAAGGGAACAGCACTTTTAGTGAATGCACTATTACACACTCCCCCAACCCCACACCATTGAGCACATTTGTAAAACAAGCAGAAAAATCAACACTGACTAAAGATAGGTGATTTGTCTTGATTTACAAAATGTGATGAAAAATAAATGGGGAAAGGTATTAGACAGAATCACTAGAAATGTTACTTTTCCTCTCAAATCCACCTTTTGTTTTTGAAGACAATGTGTGGTGTATCTACACGTATTACATGGACAACAGCTTTAAACTCCCTAGGCAGCTATTATAAAGTGCATCTGGAAAGTATTCACAGCGCATCACTTTTTCCACATTTTGTCATGTTACAGCCTTATTCCAAAATGGATTAAATTCATTTTTTTCCTCAGAATTCTACACACAACACCCCATAATGATAATGTGAAAAAAGTGTACTTGAGATTTTTGCAAATTTATTAAAATAAAAAAATTGAGAAAGCACATGTACATAAGTATTCACAGCCTTTGCCATGAAGCTCAAAATTGAGCTCAGGTGCATCCTGTTTCCCCTGATCATCCTTGAGATGTTTCTGCAGCTTAATTGGATTCCACCTGTGGTAAATTCAGTTGATTGGACGTGATTTGGAAAGGCACACACCTGTCTATATAAGGTCCCACAGTTGACAGTTCATGTCAGAGCACAAACCAAGCATGAAGTCAAAGGAATTGTCTGTAGACCTCCGAGACAGGATTGTCTCAAGGCACAAATCTGGGGAAGGTTACAGAAAAAATGTCTGCTGCTTTGAAGGTCCCAATGAGCACAGTGGCCTCAATCATCCGTAAGCGGAAGAAGTTTGAAACCACCAGGACTCTTCCTAGAGCTGGCCGGCCATCTAAACTGAGCGATCAGGGGAGAAGGGCCTTAGTTAGGGACGTGACCAAGAACCCGATGTTCACTCTGTCAGAGCTCCAGAGGTCCTCTGCGGAGAGAGGAGAACCTTCCAGAAGGACAACCATCTCTGCAGCAATCCACCAATCAGGTCTGTATGGTAGAGTGGTCAGACGGAAGCCACTCCTTAGTAAAAGGCACATGGCAACCCGCCTGGAGTTTGCCAAAAGGCACGTGAAGGACTCTCAGACCATGAGAAAGAAAATTCTCTGGTCTGATGAGACAAAGATTGAACTCTTTGGTGTGAATGCCAGGCGTCATGTTTGGAGGAAACCAGGCACCACTCATCACCAGGCCAATACCATCCCTACAGTGAAGCATGGTGATGGCAGCATCATGCTGTGGGGATGTTTTTCAGCGGCAGGGACTGGGAGACTAGTCAGGATAAAGGGAAAGATGACTGCAGCAATGTACAGAGGCATCCTGGATGAAAACCTGCTCCAGAGCGCTCTTGACCTCAGACTGGGGCGACGGTTCATCTTTCAGCAGGACGACGTCCCTAAGCACACAGCCAAGATATCAAAGTAGTGGCTTTAGGACAACTCTGTGAATGTCCTTGAGTGGTCCAGCCAGAGCCCAGACTTGAATCCGATTGAACATCTCTGGAGAGATCTTAAAATGGCTGTACACCGACACTTCCCATCCAACCTGATGGAGCTTGAGAGATGCTGCAAAGAGGAATGGGCGAAACTGGCCAAGGATAGGTGTGCCAAGCTTGTGGCATCATATTCAAACTCTGTGAATGTCCTTGAGTGGCCCAGCCAGAGCCCAGACTTGAATCCGATTGAACATCTCTGGAGAGATCTTAAAATGGCTGTACACCGACACTTCCCATCCAACCTGATGGAGCTTGAGAGATGCTGCAAAGAGGAATGGGCGAAACTGGCCAAGGATAGGTGTGCCAAGCTTGTGGCATCATATTCAAAAAGACTTGAGGCTGTAATTGCTGCCAAAGGTGCATCGACAAAGTATTGAGCAAAGGCTGTGAATACTTATATCATGTGATTTCTCAGTTTTTTTATTTTTAATAAATTTGCAAAAACCTCAAGTAAACTTTTTTCACGTTGTCATTATGGGGTGTTGTATGTAAAATTCTGAGGTAAAAAAATGAATTTAATCCATTTTGGAATAAGGCTGTAACATAACAAAATGTGGAAAAAGTGATGCACTGTGAATACTTTCCGGATGCACTGTATGTCAGTTAAGCACATAATGTCCGAATAAAAGTAGCTTTTAATTAGAAATCCATCAATAGCCCAATTCATAACACTGACAAACCGAGTTTTTTAAGAGGAAGGTTACAACACTACGTCCGCAAAAGGCACCACATAAAACTGTGTGTCATTTTTAGCATTCAGTTGCCATTTTGCTAATGACTGGTAATGCAATATTCAGAAAAAAAAAACAGAACTCTTCCCCATGGCTATATCTAGTACAGACAGCTGCACCCTAACCAAAATATACATGTAGTGCATAGGGGAAAGTAAATTATATGAAGAGATCCCCAAGAGATTAACATGGTAATACACCACATACAGTAATCATTAGGGATGCTCTAAACAGGATTGTTTTACTAATATCTAGTAATATTAAATCAGCGAAGACCAGTTCTGATACTGAATCCAATTTTTTCCTTTAACCAGACATGTAGAAGCATTATTTTCTATATAAAGTATTAACCTTTGTATTTTTACAATTAAAGTGTAGACAACAGGTTTTACCTATTAATTTTTATTAACAAAATTAAAATATATAGGTTTATTGTTCAATGACCATAAAAATACTAAATAAATAAAATGCCACTAAAATGCATTTTTGTAGCTAATAAATCATAAACACAAAATATTTATTCATAATAAATATGGCATAAAATATGAAAATAAAACACCTGTCATAAGCCACTATTCTAATAATATGCTCAAAAGATATTTATCAAGAAGATACAGTGGTGTGAAAAATTATTTGCCCCCTTCCTGATTTCTTATTCTTTTGCATGTTTGTCACACAAAATGTTTCTGATCATCAAACACATTTAACCATTAGTCAAATATAACACAAGTAAACACAAAATGCAGTTTTTAAATGATGGTTTTTATTATTTAGGGAGAAAAAAAATCCAAACCTACATGGCCCTGTGTGAAAAAGTAATTGCCCCCTTGTTAAAAAATAACCTAACTGTGGTGTATCACGCCTGAGTTCAATTTTCGTAGCCACCCCCAGGCCTGATTACTGCCATACCTGTTTCAATCAAGAAATCACTTAAATAGGAGCTGCCTGACACAGAGAAGTAGACCAGGAGTGGAGGGCCGACCAAAATTACCCCAAGAGCGCAGAGATGACTCATCCGAGAGGTCACAAAAGACCCCAGGACAACGTCTAAAGAACTGCAGGCCTCACTTGCCTCAATTAAGGTCAGTGTTCACGACTCCACCATAAGAAAGAGACTGGGCAAAAACGGCCTGCATGGCAGATTTCCAAGACGCCAACCACTGTTAAGCAAAAAGAACATTAGGGCTCGTCTCAATTTTGCTAAGAAACATCTCAATGATTGCCAAGACTTTTGGGAAAATACCTTGTGGACTGATGAGACAAAAGTTGAACTTTTTGGAAGGCAAATGTCCCGTTACATCTGGCGTAAAAGGAACACAGCATTTCAGAAAAAGAACATCATACCAACAGTAAAATATGGTGGTGGTAGTGTGATGGTCTGGGGTTGTTTTGCTGCTTCAGGACCTGGAAGGCTTGCTGTGATAGATGGAACCATGAATTCTACTGTCTACCAAAAAATCCTGAAGGAGAATGTCCGGCCATCTGTTCGTCAACTCAAACTGAAGTGATCTTGGGTGCTGCAACAGGACAATGACCCAAAACACACCAGCAAATCCACCTCTGAATGGCTGAAGAAAAACAAAATGAAGACTTTGGAGTGGCCTAGTCAAAGTCCTGACCTGAATCCAATTGAGATGCTATGGCATGACCTTAAAAAGGCGGTTCATGCTAGAAAACCCTCAAATAAAGCTGAATTACAACAATTTTGCAAAGATGAGTGGGCCAAAATTCCTCCAGAGCGCTGTAAAAGACTCATTGCAAGTTATCGCAAACGCTTGATTGCAGTTATTGCTGCTAAGGGTGGCCCAACCAGTTATTAGGTTCAGGGGGCAATTACTTTTTCACACAGGGCCATGTAGGTTTGGATTTTTTTTTCTCCCTAAATAATAAAAACCACCATTTACAAACTGCATTTTGTGTTTACTTGTGTTATATTTGACTAATGGTTAAATGTGTTTGATGATCAGAAACATTTTGTGTGACAAACATGCAAAAGAATAAGAAATCAGGAAGGGGGCAAATAGTTTTTCACACCACTGTAAAATGTTACCAGGCTTGACAAGTTAACATGTAAAACAGACAAATTTGGTTCTTTAACCAACAAGCCTATTGTTTACTAAGCAACAAGAGCACATTATTGTTTGTATTATACACAAGCTCGCTCACTGTTCACACTCAGACAAGGGGTGTTCATTTTAATTAAAAGATAAAAAGATCTGAACTCATTAAAGCAGCTTCTCTTGAAATTTCTGCTGAAGGTGCATCCCTCTTTTCTTCCACTAAGTTCAGATGGATAACACATACGTCTCCCGTTCCTCTACATGTACGGGACAACTCCTCAAATTCCTTTTTTATAGTTCATTACTCCACTCTTCTAATGTGAAAACCAATATTTTGGTCTTCTGTCTCTTCTACCGTCTGGCTGGCCGCTTTTGGTTTACAGGAAGTTACAGCAGAAGTACACATGAACTTCCTCATGTACTGTAACATTTGCGTAAGGGAGTCAGGTCAGGTCAGGCTGGGGAGCATGCACTGGTACAGCGCATTGCCACACCCACCACACTACAAAACAAAGGTTCAGTCTCACCCTCCAGAAATCACCCTCTTATCTGCCGCAGCCAGGTGTTATGTAGGTGTGTCCTTGGCCTGGTCCAGCCACTCAGGTTCTCAACAATAAGGATCCTGCGAGCCAGATGACCCTTGGGGAATCACAGCACATGGCCATAGTGCCGTAACTGACGCTCCCTCACAATGCAGGTAAATGTGCCTCATTCGGGACTCCATGAGCAACTGCTCATTCGACACAAAGTCAAACCAGCGATACCCAAGGATTCTCCGAAGAGACACAGTACCAAAGGAGTCCAGTATTTGTCTCGGGTTACTGGAAAGCGTCCATGTCTCACAACCATATAGCAAGACAGGAAGCACCTCACGACAAGGTCAACACTCTTTCTACAGACAGACACACTGCTGATGGCTGTGCCTAAGAGGTCATTAAATGCCTGGATCTTGGTTTTTATTCAGGACACTTGCAAGCCCAGACACTCAGACTTCTCACTCAGACTCTCGAGAGCCCAGAGCCTCCATTGACTACGTGAAGATCACAGCATCGTCGACAAAGTCAAGATCAGTGAATCTTTTTTCGCCAACAGACGCCCCACAGCCGCTGGACCCCACAACCTTGCCCAACACTCAGTCTATGCAAGCATTGAACAGAGCAGGAACAAGAACACACCACTGACAAACCCCAGAATCAACTGGGAAAAACGCAGAGGTTCTGCACAGCACTCAGAGTACCAGTGTCCAGGCCGGCCATGATATATCCAGCAACCTTGAGGGGACCCCACCAAGTCTCAGGATGTCCCACAGGGCAGCTCGATCAACTTGAGTCAAATACTTTACAAAAATCGACAAAGGCTGCAAAGAAACTCTGCCAATATTCATGTTTCCTGTTGAGGACAACCCTAGAAAGGACCTTACCCAGCACAGAGAGCAGTGTTATCCCCCTGTAGTTGCCGCAATCCAGGCGACCACCCTTCCCTTTCCAGATAGGGATGACAAGTCCCACTTTTCAGTCAGTTGGGATGACACCAGTCTCCTAAATGGAAGCAAAGATTGCTTGCAATGCCAGGAGGACTACCTTACCACCAGCCTGGAGAAGTTGACCCCGGATCCCTGCAGCCTTCCCTACACTCAGCTGGTTTACCAACTGCGCAATCTCAGTGAGACTGGGTGATTCACAGCTAATTTCAGGATCAGCCTCAAGAACTATTGACCCACAGATATCCAACGTCTGACCCAGATGATCAGCTTTAAGAGAATACCACAACTAAATAACTGCAAAGCTTAGAAATAAAGATATTGGGGGGAATTTTTTTTTTGGATAGACCAATTTACTGATCACTGACTGAGTCATTTATAGTGAAAATTGACTGATTTGGATTGGTGGTGGCTGATTGATTGGAGAATCACTAGTAGCCAAAATCAAAGAAAGAGCAGATTGAGCATAGCAAGACCTCTAAACCAAAGACCACTCCATAAATGCAATTCTAATGCAAATTACAAGACATTCACTTAAATGAGGTGGGTCATAATTTCATAAGCTTAAATGGACTGGAGCTCTTATTATAGACTTGCACAAGACTGCAATTAGAATCAGAAGTCTATGTCACATTTAATAGCAGCAGCTGCAATGCAAATTAAAAGCAATGGTTTTGCTTTAATCTGAAAGTTCTCACATCGTGTAGTACATAGACTTAGATGAAATATAGGAAAAACTGTTGCCAGAAAATTACCTGAGATACAAAGTAAACTGCTGTATAATTTGCTGTTATTAAAAACCAAAAAACGTTTATGTCTGATCTAGTCATTGGTCAGTTTTGT
Organism: Erpetoichthys calabaricus; assembly: GCF_900747795.2. NCBI lineage: Eukaryota > Metazoa > Chordata > Cladistia > Polypteriformes > Polypteridae > Erpetoichthys > Erpetoichthys calabaricus. The sequence goes on from NC_041394.2 coordinate 142,329,232, forward strand.
CTATATTGGCATCTCAAATATCTCAAATTATGTTCCAAAAACAAAGTGCAAGTTTCTTCTACAAAACAAAGAAAGTGTACAACTCCTCAGTTTTATTTTTTTATGGAATTCAGAGTGATAACAGTAATGGGATCTTGTTCTAAAAGGAAGACAGTAGAGTAATACTTACCCTCTTCCCCAAAGACAGCAACTCCTTCAAAAATAAAAAAGTAACGTTTCACTTACCCAAGACCAAGAGCCAGGATGTGGGAAAGAAGCAGCGACGGGATAAAGACTTTCAGGAAGTCAGCTGAGAAAATGCCACCTTTCTTCATCGCCCCTGTCTTCCTCATACTTAAAGTAACTGAGCGCTTGGGATGTCTAAAATGGAACTCCCTGCAGAAAGCAATCAAAGAATTGTGTTTCCAAAAATGTTTTAAACAGACAAAATAAAATGTTTTCCAGTACAGTCATACACCAACTTAAGGCTCCATTTGAGACCGGACATTTGGCTGTTTATCAGTCACCAAGTGTATACTGCCTGTACATCATGGCCAATCAGTGCACTAAAACATAATGCTATTAATTTTTTTTACTTATTGCTAGTTTGTGGTCATCTGTTGGTTGCAGCATCAGTTTAGGCAGAAAGACAGTCAAGAGACTGCTACCTCTGCAGCTCTAACAGCGCTTCTCTCCCTGCTACTATGCAGAGTGTATCATTCTATGGATGGCAGCACTGCTCAAGCACATGACAAACAAAAGGCATTTGGCTGTTGCAGCCTGAAGTGAAACTAATATCCTGTTGTTTTACTATTACCCTAAGCCATGAGGACGAATGGCCTCACCTTGGTCAGTTGTAAATATGCGCGTGACTATTTTCAAATTTGTCCGGCAGTTACGTTTAGAAAAACACAAAAGCTAAACTGCAATTATTTACTAGTGTTTTATATTGTACATCTTCTCAGTTGAATATGCATTGTTCATTTGGACAACTCACTTAGGAGGGATGTTTTCAGGCCTGCTAGACCAATCTGCTACCCAATCAGCACTTTTCTTTAGCAATATGTCCTCTTCTTTTTCCCTGTCGATGCCTTCCTCTTCAGACTGGATGGGATAAAGTCAACAGAATATGTTTCATAAAAATGAATTCGAAACAGTAAAATGTGTTATCAATACTGGCATACAAACAGGAGATTCGAAAAAATTGTCAAGTTCAATGCAAGGAACAGTAAACCATGCTAGAAACAATTTAATTTAGATTATACAGGGAGCCCAAGACCATTAGACATCAATTGTTGACAAACCACATTTTTCTGGTTATCATACTACACAGAGACATGAATCTTATCCTTTCTTCATAGTCATAAGAGCTCAGTGGAATGAGGATTATTTAAGTACACATGTACACCGAGGCTTCTTTAGAACCTCAGGATGAAATGGAAAAGCAGAGGGAGAAAACTAGAAATAATAATACAAATGATGTTAAATTGTTATTATTTCAAAACAGTCAACTGGTTCTCATATTACAAAAATTAAACAGAATTTAAAAGGTTGCCTTCAAGACTGTTATCAGACTTTTGCCACAAAAGTATTAACCAGCATTAGGAACAGTAAATGTATGCAAGATCCCACACAACCAAAAAAAAAAAAAAAACGGTGAAATGAAAATATAAAGTATTTTCTTAAAGATAAGAATGACAAGTTAAAAAGTTACCATGTCATAATCATAGGATCAAAGCAAACACGAGTATTAGTTGCAATCGATTCTTAGTAACTCAACAGTGGTTTGCATCATCGACCATATGATGACAACATTTACTTAATAGATTTTGCAAGCAAAGTGTTGCCTAGATTCTGAAATACTTTACAAAATAGTTTAATAAAATAGTTTAGTTGGATAAGTTAACACAAATCTGGGGTTATAAAAACTACCATTTAGAGAATGTAGAAATCACAAATAATAAATGACACTGCCATTTATAAAAATCCAACAGAATGTTTCATTAAAACGTGAAAAACTACAAACTGCAAAAATTTGCAAGATCACATGTCTACCTCTACAACACCAAAAGTGAGGTGGTGTTGGATTGTGTGAAAGCACAATCTTACCTTGATTACCTTTGCAAAAATCAAAACCGGAGAGCAAAAGTCTATTTTGAGTTAGAATTTGCCATTTCTCTGTAAAGTCACACATTTCCCTCTTGCAGCAGAACTTAGCATAAGAATGCCTACCTGTGTACTAGTGTTATCTCGGCTGGTGTGCATTTCCACATCGAAAGAAATTTGTCCTTCATCATCAGGTGTGTGTGGTCGAGGAGGACTGAAATTCAGAAAAAAAAATAGTAAAACAAAAATTCAAAATCATCTTCAAAAGTGCCAACAGTAACAGGTTATATCCTCACAAATTACATTACAACTGTGTTCATGAGACACTAACTAAACAATACATTTATGAAACAAAGAGAAAGTGCAGGAGGACTACAAGGTGACCAACTATTTTAGTGGTGAACATAAATAAAATATCAAATGTCTATAAAACAATTTACATTTTCAAAGAGACTGGACACTATATTGTTACCCTGTCTATTGGAATTTCATGTATTAAAAACTAACATAAGGAAAATACCATTTTATCCCTATTTTCTTTTAATTTACATTGTAGTAATGCAGATTTTGTTTTCAAATTTTTAAAAATAACTGGGAGTGTGCATCTTAGATGCATTTTAAAATTGGTATGTGGAAAATTACTGGATGAAGTCACTGGTAACTTCAAACAAAAATAAGCAGACTGAAAATAAAACAATTACAAATGGCCACTGAAAAGTATTCAATAATTGCACTGTTGACTCCAGTGGCAGCCAATGCATTTTAAATATTTAGTTGTGAATTTACAGCTTTCAAGGATAAAATAAATATAAGAGAGATCATTTCAACACAAATTTGTTTTGATTTTCAACACAAATGCATTGTCCTGCATAATGCAGAAATGACACCTGATTTTAAAACATAAACCAATTTGCAGAAATGGGTTGTCATGAAAGACCAACATCTAAAGGAAAAAAAAAATATTTTGTGGCTGGAAATTGACTGTTTATAATTACAACATGGGTACAGCATACAGTATGGATTTACCAAAATATATCCATCCATCCATCCATTTTCCAACCCGCTGAATCCGAACACAGGGTCACGGGGGTCTGCTGGAGCCAATCCCAGCCAACACAGGGCACAAGGCAGGGAACCAATCCTGGGCAGGGTGCCAACCCACCGCAGACCAAAATATATACAAGATGCAATTCTACTAATGTTTATGTTTTACACTATAGTCCACTCTAAAGGCAAATATACTATGGTTAGTCTAACAAGCAAAAATGTAACAATTTTTTTTTGTAAAGTTTTGTGATTACTGCAAAAAGGGGCTTAGCAATTTTGTATCATTGACAATAATACTAGTATCTTTAAAAATAAATAAATAAACATTTTTTTTGTAATATTGCAATATTAACACTAGAAGTGTCATGCATGTTTTGTGTACTAAAAATCGCAGATGCCACATCAAGCTGTGTTCAAATCCTATTGTTCTCACTAATGTCCCATCAACACAGCATAGTGAAAATTAAGTTATCCCATGATATAATTTGCATTGCATTGTAATTCATATTTCATGATACAATATTCAAACAATTTGACATCTCTTTATTATAAAAAGAAAATCTTTTGAGATGGAATGACTAGAAGACAATACGTGATTATCAAAGAAGACAAATAAAAGACCCGTGAGACGAAAGAATGGCCATGGAGCATCTCGCAGGGATACAGAACATGAGATTCAACGCGACAGCAGCTGCGCGTTGAATAATGCTCTACCTTCTTACACATTTATTGAGTGTGTCGAGCAGCGTTTTGCTGTTAATCGTGCTGCAAATCCAAGATTTTTACAGTGACAAATGAGGTTTAGGGAAGAATTTGCAGCTTTTCTTGCCAACTACAATACACACTCATATGTAAGGTGAGAATAAAAACCTGTTTTTTACTCAGAAGATATTGAATAAATGTCTGTCTTCCGTGCTTGGGCACGTTTAGTGATTACACTGTTCCCGAATGATACTGAACCATGCTCGGGTCCACCTCTTCCAAGTGGGCCAGGGCACAAGTATGGTTGGCCTGGCCTGCAGCGATCACACTAGTCAAATGAACTAGACTTTGTGGGGTTACATGCGGACAAACATGCTCAGGCATAGAACGAATTGCCAGTGTGAGTACATCCTTTGAATTTTAACAACAGCCTTCAACTTCTGATCTCTCTCATTGTCCCCTTTGCAATGTACGAGATAAAAACATAAAAGATGTGGATGATCCACTAAGGACTCAGCACCTCCTCCTTATCTTTTCCTTCTCCATCACCCTCTCACTAACCACCAATATCAACAAGCACCGTACAGCAATGATACAGCCAGTACCTCTGTCTCTTCTCTTCATTCTAAGTTTGTTCAGCGAGTATGACATACAGTGGTGTGAAAAACTATTTGCCCCCTTCCTGATTTCTTATTCTTTTGCATGTTTGTCACAGAAAATGTTTCTGATCATCAAACACATTTAACCATTAGTCAAATATAAAACAAGTAAACACAAAATGCAGTTTTTAAATGATGGTTTTTATTATTTAGGGAGAAAAAAAATCCAAACCTACATGGCCCTGTGTGAAAAAGTAATTGCCCCCTTGTTAAAAAATAACCTAACTGTGGTGTATCACACCTGAGTTCAATTTCCGTAGCCACCCCCAGGCCTGATTACTGCCATACCTGTTTCAATCAAGAAATCACTTAAATAGGAGCTGCCTGACACAGAGAAGTAGACCAAAAGCACCTTAAAAGCTAGACATCATGCCAAGATCCAAAGAAATTCAGGAACAAATGAGAACAGAAGTAATTGAGATCTATCAGTCTGGTAAAGGTTATAAAGCCATTTCTAAAGCTTTGGGACTCCAGCGAACCACAGTGAGAGCCATTATCCACAAATGGCAAAAACATGGAACAGTGGTGAACCTTCCCAGGAGTGGCCGGCCAACCAAAATTACCCCAAGAGCGCAGAGACGACTCATCCGAGAGGTCACAAAAGACCCCAGGACAACGTCTAAAGAACTGCAGGCCTCACTTGCCTCAATTAAGGTCAGTGTTCACGACTCCACCATAAGAAAGAGACTGGGCAAAAACGGCCTGCATGGCAGATTTCCAAGACGCAAACCACTGTTAAGCAAAAAGAACATTAGGGCTCGTCTCAATTTTGCTAAGAAACATCTCAATGATTGCCAAGACTTTTGGGAAAATACCTTGTGGACTGATGAGACAAAAGTTGAACTTTTTGGAAGGCAAATGTCCCGTTACATCTGGCGTAAAAGGAACACAGCATTTCAGAAAAAGAACATCATACCAACAGTAAAATATGGTGGTGGTAGTGTGATGGTCTGGGGTTGTTTTGCTGCTTCAGGACCTGGAAGGCTTGCTGTGATAGATGGAACCATGAATTCTACTGTCTACCAAAAAATCCTGAAGGAGAATGTCCGGCCATCTGTTCGTCAACTCAAGCTGAAGCGATCTTGTGTGCTGCAACAGGACAATGACCCAAAACACACCAGCAAATCCACCTCTGAATGGCTGAAGAAAAACAAAATGAAGACTTTGGAGTGGCCTAGTCAAAGTCCTGACCTGAATCCAATTGAGATGCTATGGCATGACCTTAAAAAGGCGGTTCATGCTAGAAAACCCTCAAATAAAGCTGAATTACAACAATTTTGCAAAGATGAGTTGGCCAAAATTCCTCCAGAGTGCTGTAAAAGACTCATTGCAAGTTATCGCAAACGCTTGATTGCAGTTATTGCTGCTAAGGGTGGCCCAACCAGTTATTAGGTTCAGGGGGCAATTACTTTTTCACACAGGGCCATGTAGGTTTGGATTTTTTTTTCTCCCTAAATAATAAAAACCACCATTTACAAACTGCATTTTGTGTTTACTTGTGTTATATTTGACTAATGGTTAAATGTGTTTGATGATCAGAAACATTTTGTATGACAAACATGCAAAAGAATAAGAAATCAGGAAGGGGGCAAATAGTTTTTCACACCACTGTATAGGGTGACCAGATGCATAATTTTTCCTTGATATGTCCTGTTTTTGGTCCTTAACATATAGTTTTGTTCCAAATTTTACAGTAATCCTGGATTTTGTTCTGTTCATTACCCAGGCTGTGTGCACAAATGTTGTCTTAACATATTTTCATTTGTTTCATGCACTACCTGAAGGTATTTTGAACTTTTGCACAATATGTAACTTACATTGCTTGGAAAAGTGGAGAGTATTGCTTAAATTAAATTGTGCAGATTTAACTTTGTTAATATCCACAAAGAGATGACAAACCTATTTACAACTGAATACAATAATAATAATAATAATAAATAATAATAATTCATGCTCATAGGTACAAAAGCATCTATTATCCAACCCGCTATATTCTAACTACAGGGTCACGGGAGTCTGCTGGAGCCAATCCCAGCCAACACAAGGCGCAACGCAGGAAACAAACCCCGGGCAGGGCGCCAACCCACCGCAGGGAAGTCCAAACAAATGTGTAAATTTATAGACAAAAAATACTTATGGACACAAACAGTGGGAAGATAAATGTACTATCTGTAGAGCTCCCAGGTCTGAGTCAGTAACGAATAAAGGTGCTGGGTACTTGGAACCACAAAGCACAAAACTGCTGTTAAGAAAGATAATTTGTCAGTAAAAGTGACAGAATATGTTGTGAAAACAGGGAAAACACAGGATGCTGTGGCTATATCTGAGGATGATTTGGCATTTCCACATGGCTAAGCTTTACAGTTGCAAATCAGATGGACTGTATATCTGCTATATTAAAAGAACTGTTCCCAGATTCCAGCATTACAGAAACTGTCATGTGCTCGCACCAAGAGAGCAGCATAATTAATGCAATGAGTGCTTCATATTTTGTTAGCTCTAAAAATATTTTTGAGAAATACCTTACTGAGACATTGCAACTGATGAGAGCAAATATGGTACAGTCAAAATATGGAAACTTTATGCTTAAAATAGGGCTTTTCTTTTTTTGCCATTACGGATTTGAAACATCAACTATGTTAACAGTTTAAAACATTTGCCAAGACATTTAATTATAACTAAGAAGATTAAACTGATAATGAAAAGAAAAAGATTAATCAGTTTGAAGGCAAGTGGCAATCACCCTGACTCAAAAAATATCTCTATTTTTGACAAGAGTGCATTATCTGAGAAAGTATTATGCGCTGGAAGATATGTAACAATCTGTAAGAGATAAGCACTGAAACCAGCATTACAGGATATGCTAGCTTTCTTTTCAAAAATCTAAAACTGTGATATACTGTATAATAGCCGAATATGTTCTGCCTCATTTGATTAAACAAAGAAAATGCTTCTTTGTTTTCATAATCAGTAATTGATAAGGAGTTTATTTGCACTAAATATACACTTTCATTTCCAGTACTAAAGTTAAAGTTAGTGTCTTTATTCACATGCATATTCTACCTTATTTGATTGCTTACATTTTCCTGAAGATATACTGTATAATAAGTATTATTGCAAGTGTACTGATTAAATTTACACAATAGAACAACAGGTAATTAATTTATTTCTTTTTCTATTGACATTTACATTGAAGACTATATTTGGTTTATACTTATTAGTTATTGTTGACTATTTAACCCTTTGATTGTTTAACTTAGTTTAAACATGTAATTAACCTTTCACAAAGGGGTTTTACGAATTATTGACTCTAAATTACATACCCAAAAACGACTGGCTTTTATTCTGCTTATGTAATAAAGGAGTTGTAAATGGCTGAACAGTAGTTAGTATAGCACTCCAAATTTTTAGAAGTATTTATATAATTAAAACACCTTTGTTTACACCAGTATCGACTAAATAAAAAAAAAATGGTGCTTTAGGAATTTCTCTCCAAAAAAAAAAACTGGACTTTACTGTACATAACCAAGAGATTTTATGATACATAACTGTGAAATCAAAATTCAACTCCTCAATCTCTCAGCTAGCATTGTGCCAAGATTAGATGTCACATCCCATTGCAAAGTTATACTGTTTGGCAGAGTGTTTCTCTGCCACTTTTGGGTCCCGCACATGTACAGTGTGCACTTGTTGAAGGTCTAATCTGCACATACACAAAACTAACACCTTCCCCAACTGAAGATGTCTGACCAAACGTATCAACAGCAGTGTGTTTGATTTTGTTTTCCCATTTCTAATTACGTTTGCTTCAACCTCCCCTACTCCCCAAAGATCACTCAATTTTAATTCCCATTTATATTCACACTAATTTTTGGATGTGGGGTGGGAGGAAAATGAAGCAAGTGTGATTAGAAATGGGATAAAAAATATTTAACAGCGCTGTCAATCCCTTCAGCATTTTTAGCGGGGGGTGGGATAATACCCTGAACAAGTCAGTTGCTGAAACAGCTCTTTCATTTTTTTTCACTCTTATGTACTCATGACCCAGCAACAAGATACAGTGACATTCGACTGGTAGTCTAAAGTTAAATTGAAAGAGCGCAGCACTGAAAACTAACATAAGGACAACGTGCAGCAGACAGTGTCTGGGCATGGAAAATGAGCCCATGACATATGAACTGTAAAGTTGCATGCTGCAACATTTCACAGTTATACTATAAGAAGTACTTACAAATCAAATGTAGCATCAAGTCAATTAGCTAACACATGTTTCTTAACAGATCAAAACTGTGATCAGAATCTGACTCAAGGTCTTCATATTCCATATCACTAACATTTCGTACCTATTTTAGGTATTCCTCAACCAAATGTTTTCTTCTTAATGAAGAAGAAAATTACATTTCCCTAGTACAAACTTCATGTCTTATTGCGTATGAACCAAAACATTCCCCATGCACTCCCACAGAAGCATGTGCATAAAGATGACCAGTCACAAACCCAATTTATTTCTTATCTTTTACGCACATTTGTGGCATGTAGTATCAATGACCAATCACAGACAACTATACATTATTGGAATGCTCTGATCCTCAGCTATGCAATGGTTATGAGCCTTTCACTGTATGTATCTTTGATAAAAGCAGATTCATTCAGTTGTGATGTGCTGCTCACCTCAGCCTATATGTGTGCAATTTACATATTGTACTAATGAAAGAGAGCAGACAATATGAAAACTTAGGATTTATTTGAAATAGGACATCCTTGGGTATGTGAAAGTACCATTATTTTTTTGGGGGGATTGAGTTGTAGGTTTATCGCAACGTACACAAAATACTTTTAAATATGGCAGTATCCCATTGATGGGACACCTTGCAAACAAATGAAATTTCACATAATACAGCGAGTTTACTGCTGGTTACCATTTTTAATAACACTTTCAGGAGTAATTTTACAATTTTTTCATCTTCATCAATATCATTATCATAAAAATGTCCTAAAATATTCTGACATAATTTTAAACCCATATTGTCTCACCTTTAATACATTTGAAAATTATCTCTTTTTTATAGTTATTTGTTTCAAAAATAGGCTTTACAAAGGAAGTATCAAATATATAAAATGAAACACAAGTTTAGTGAATTAATATTAAGAAAAATGAAACTTTGTTCAATAAGAAATACAATCAAACTCATACAGATCACAGAAACAATCAAGATTTCTAATCATAAACCACACTATAGACCCCATCCTGCTGTTTCTCCTGTACTCAAAGAATAAAGGGTCTGTTTGTAGTGACAAGACTTTTTAATATAGTGTTGTTAGGATAGTGTGGGTATTCTTTATCAACCCTGAAAATCTCAGTAATGAATTCTAAAGTCTGTCTAGTTTTCAGTTTATTTTATGAGACAGATAAAAGCATATCTAGGGGCAACTTAATACCTCTTAAATTGTTTCAACAGAAATATCTTTATTAGCATTGGTCTCTAATAAATATTCAATTTAACAGGTAATAACCTTAATGAAGTCACTCCCTAGAATTAAACAGTTTAGTTGCCTGCATTATTATAACCCAGCCACAGGGGATGCACAAACCAGTGTGTTTCTTTTTGCCGGTCCCAAGCCCGGAGAAATGGGGAGGGTTACGTCAGGAAGGGCATCCGGTGTAAAATTTTGCCAAATCAATATGCAGACAACAATACAAATTTCCATACCGGATCGGTCGAACCCCAGGTTAACAACGACCGCCACCAGTACTGTTAGCCAACAGGGTGCTGGCAGAAATTGGACTACTGTTGGCCGAAGAAGGAGAAGAAAAGGGGGAAGATGTGTCCGGAAGCAGGAGGAGAGGAGGAAAGTAAAGAGAGTGGAACTGAGGGTAGGAACTTTGAATATTGGCAGTATGACTGGTAAGGGAAGAGAGTTAGCAGATATGATGGAGAGAAGGAAGGTTGATATATTGTGCGTGCAAGAGACTAAATGGAAGGGGAGTAAGGCCAGGTGGTTTAGAAGTGGATTCAAATTGTTCTACCATGGTGTGGATGGGAGGAGAAATGGGGTAGGAGTTATTCTGAAGGAACAGTATGTCAAGAGTGTTTTGGAGGTGAAAAGAGTGTCAGGCAGAGTAATGATTATGAAGCTGGAAATTGGAGGTGTGATGATGAATGTTGTTAGTGAATATACCCAGCAAGGTGGGTGTGCAATGGATGAGAAAGAAGATTTTTGGAGTGAGTTGGATGAAGTGATGAACAGTGTACACAAGGGACAGAAAGTGGTGATTGGAGCGGATTTCAATGAGCATGTTGGTGAAGGGAACAGTGGACACGAGGAGGTGATGGGTAGGTATCGTGTCAAGGAGAGGAATGAAGAAGGTCAGAGGATAGTGGATTTTGCCAAACGGATGGACATGGCTGTGGTGAATACGTATTTTAAGAACAGGGAGGAACATACGGTTACGTACAAGAGTGGAGAAAGATGCACACAGGTAGATTACATCCTATGCAGAAGAGTTGATCTGAAGGAGACTGAAGACTGCAAAGTGGTGGCAGGGGAAAGTGTAGTTAAGCAGCATTGGATGGTGGTCTGTAGGATGACGTTGGAGATCAAGAAGAGGAAGAGAGTGCGGGCAGAGCCAAGGATCAAATGGTGGAAATTGAAAAAGGAAGACTGCAAGGTTGAGTTTAGGGAGGAGGTGAGATAGGCACTGGGTGGCAGTGAAGAGTTACCAGACAGCTGGGAAACTACAGCAGATGTAGTAAGGGTAACAGCAAGAAGGGTGCTTGGTGTGACATCTAGAAAGAGGAAGGAGGAAAAGGAAACCTGGCCGGTGGAATGAGGAAATACAGGAGAGTATAGAGAGGAAGAGGATGGCAAAGAAGAAGTGGGATAGTCAGAGAGACACAGAAAGTCGATAAGAGTACAAGGAGATAAGGCGCAAGGTGAAGAGAGAGGTGGCGAAGGCTAAAGAAAAGGCGTATGATGAGTTGTATGAGAGGTTGGACACTAAGGGGGGAGAAAAGGACCTGTACTGATTGGCTAGACAGAGGGACCGAGCTGGGAAAGATGTGCAGCAGGTTAGGGTAATAAAGAATAAAGATGGAAACGTACTCACAAGCGAGGAGAGTGTGTTGAGCAGATGGAAAGAGTACTTTGAGAGGCTGATGAATGAAGAGAACGAGAGAGAGAGAAGGTTGGATGATGTGGAGATAGTGAATCAGGAAGTGCAATGGATTAGCAAAGAGGAAGTAAGGACAGCTATGAAGAGGATGAAAAATGGAAAGACCGTTGGTCCAGATGACATACCTAAGGAAGCATGGAGGTGTTTAGGAGAGATGGCAGTGGAGTTTTTAACCAGATTGTTTAATGGAATCTTGGAAAGTGAGAGGATGCCTGAGGAGTGGAGAAGAAGTGTACTGGTGCCGATATTTAAGAATAAGGGGGATGTGCAGGACTGCAGTAACTACAGGGGAATAAAATTGATGAGCCACAGCATGAAGTTATGGGAAAGAGTAGTGGAAGCTAGGTTAAGAAGTGAGGTGATGATTAGTGAGCAGCAGTATGGTTTCATGCCAAGAAAGAGCACTACAGATGCAATGTTTGCTCTGAGGATGTTGATGGAGAAGTTTAGAGAAGGCCAGAAGGAGCTGCATTGTGTCTTTGTGGACCTGGAGAAAACATATGACAGGGTGCCTTGAGAGGCCTGTGGTATTGTATGAGGAAGTCGGGAGTGGCAGAGAAGTACATAAGAGTTGTACAGGATATGTACGAGGGAAGTGTGACAGTGGTGAGGTCTGCAGTAGGAGTGACGGATGCATTCAAGGTGGAGGTGGGATTAATTCAGGGATCAGCTCTGACCCCTTTCTTATTTGCAATGGTGATGGCAGGTTGACAGATGAGATTAGACAGGAGTCCCCATGGACTATGATGTTTGCTGATGACATTGTGATCTGTAGCGATAGTAGGGAGCAGGTTGAGGAGACCCTGGAGAGGTGGAGATATGCTCTAGAAAGGACAGGAATGAAGGTCAGTAGGAACAAGAGAGAATACATGTGTGTAAATGAGAGGGAGGTCAATGGAATGGTGAGGATGCAGGGAGTAGAGTTGGCGAAGGTGGATGAGTTTAAATACTTGGTATGAACAGTACAGAGTAATGGGGATTGTGGAAGAGAGGTGAAAAAGAGAGTGCAGGCAGGGTGGAATGGGTGGAGAAGAGTGTCAGGAGTAATTTGTGACAGACGGTTATCAGCAAGAATGAAATGGAAGGTCTACAGGACAGTTGTGAGACCAGCTATGTTATATAGGTTGGAGACAGTGGCACTGACCAGAAAGCAGGAGACAGAGCTGGAGGTAGCAGAGTTAAAGATGCTAAGACTGGCACTGGGTGTGACGAGGATGGATAGGATTAGAAATGAGTACATTAGAGAGTCAGCTCAAGTTGGACGGTTGGGAGACAAAGTCAGAGAGGCGAGATTGCGTTGGTTTAGACATGTGCAGAGGAGAGATGCTGGGTACATTGGGAGAAGGATGCTAAGGATAGAGCTGCTAGGGAAGAGGAAAAGAGTAAGGCCTAAGCGAAGGTTTATGGATGTGGTGAGAGAGGACATGCAGGTGATGGGTGTAACAGAACAAGATGCAGAGGACAGAAAGATATGGAAGAAGATGACACGCTGTGGCAACCCCTAACGGGAGCAGCCGAAAGAAGAAGAAGTTGCCTGCATTATGATGCATCAGTTAAGCCCAGTGATTTAAATTCCAAATTAAGGGGATCATAATCATAGATAATGATTTCATCATATTTACACGACTTAAGAAAGGGAAAAATGTTGTTGCCAATAAAGAAAGAGTTAATTCATGAGTAAGTAAGAAAAGTAGGAATATTGCCACAAGGAAGGGTAGAGAAATTTCCATGGCTCTGAGAGGTTATGAACCTTCATGAAGAGTTAAGATTACTGCAGCAGTATTACATAATATGGTAGAAAGCTGTTGTTGACCGATCTAAAACAGGGTCTAATACTCAATTAAAATCTTTTTCCACTATGAGTTGACGCAAGCTCATATTAGGAATTGTTGCTAGAACATTCATTATAAATTCTTTATCATCTGAGTTTGGTACACATATACAAAGAAAACCTGTTTCAGTTTCCTTTTCATTTCTTAATTTCATCACAATAACATAGCATTCTTCAGGATCCATTATTGTCTTAGTAATCATAAAAGGGATTGAAAAAGCATTGCTTTGACTTTTCTTAGTATCAACTTTAAAAATGCTGAACTTTAAAAGCTCAAATCTGAACAGATAAAATTCACCTAAATCCTAATCAGCTCTTAATGTTTTTTAATACTGTAGAGCAGTGTTCTTCAACCACCAGAGCAGGACAGCGCTGCCCGGGACGATGAGTAGAGGTGGCACTGTGTAGGGATACATACTGTCCACTAAGGAGATATGGGGGGCATAGGTTCATTCTTTTGATGATAGTACATTGTTTTGTTAGAATTGAATCAGCTTACCCATCGACAACATATGCATATTGTTTGAAAATACTTTGCTGTGGTATTTCAGAAAGCAAGTTATTTCGTGTGTCATTGTGACATAAAATTTTAAACTCTACAAAATGGAAAGAAAAAAACAACAAAATCTTTTAAAAGCAAAAACAATAGACAGAAGAAAAGTAGTGATGACACTGAAAGTAAGCCAAGTATTTCAAGCTTAAAAGAAACAGTGAAAAAGAATGTGCAACAGAAACTAAAAAAAAAAAAAAGGAAGCTTTGTTAGGCACTACGATAAAGAGTACTTAAAACTTGGTTTCACTATAGCCCCTGGTAGTGAACTATTGCCAGTGCCCTTGTGTGTAGTATGTTCTGAAATTCTGTCAAATGAAGCTGTGAAATCTTCCAGACTTGCATATCATTTGCACTCAAAACATAGCAAACTGATTGAGAAGGCACAGGATTTTTTTTTAAATATTAAGCAACCAGATGAGCAGTCAGGAAATGTAAGTGAAGAAGATGAATGACAAGTTGCGGCTTCAAGTGTCTTATTTAGTTGTTCTTCGATTAACAAAAATTAAAAAAAAAACGTTCATTATTAGTGAAGAATTAGTAAAATCTTGCATCGTAGATGTTGCTTGAGAAATTTTGAGCCCTCAAGCTGCTCTAAAATTTGAGGCTACACCGCTTTTGGACAACACCATTCAGAAGAGAATTGCTGATGTGGCCAATAATATTGAAGAGCAAATTGTAGAGGGGACAAAGAAATCAAGATGTTTTGATTTTTCTTTGTGAGATATAGTGAAGATGAAGACTTTAGTGAAGAACTTCTTTGTTGACTTGATTTACCTGGACGAACCACTAGTTCACAGATATTTAGTGCTCTTAATGAGTATTTTCAAGCGCAGGGCTTAGACTGGGTCAAGTGCGTCGGAGTGTACAGTATACAGACAGTACTGCAAGAAGAAGTGGATGTCACTCTGGGGTAGTTGCAAAAATAAAGGATGTTTCTCATCTAGAAATTTTGTCCACTCACTGCATGATTCACCAGCAGCACCTAGTTGCAAAGAAAAATTCTACTGTGCTAAACAATGTGATGAATGACACAGTGAAGATCATAAATGAAATTCATAGTCAAGCTTTGAACACCAGGGTGTTTATGACACTGTGTGAAAGTATGGACTCTGCAAGAGTGAAACTCTGCATTAATAGAGCCTTTGTTGGATAAGGAATGGATGGCTAAGCTTGCATATATGGTGGACATATTTAGCCTTTTCAGCAAACTTCATATTACTCTTCAACAGTTTTGCACAAATATTTTTCCACTGAGAAATAACACAGACACATTCAAAAAGAAACTGGCTCTTTGGGACAGCCGCGTGTATACAAGAAGAAGAAGATATAGAAATGTTTCCACTTTTGCAAGACTTTCTGATTGCTGCCGACATCAACCAGAAATTCATAATCGATATAATAAGTCAAAATTTAAAGACATTAGTTCAAATCTTTGACCATTATTACCTTTAAAATGATGCTTCTCGTATAGGTAACCTCTGGATTAAGAACCCCTTTGTGGAAGATGTCTACTCATGCACACGTAATCATCATGAAAAAGAAAACTTGATCGAGTTGACTTCTGATGTCATTCTGATGTCCAAACATAAAATGCAATCATTGTTACTGTTTTGGCTATCAATGGGAAAAGAATATCCATCTCTCAGTTACAGAGCTATGGTCATATTTTCTACTAGCTCTATATGGGAGAAGACTTTAACAGCCCTATCAATGATAAAAACCAAACAGAGAAACTGAATGGATGCCATGCAGCACTTCATCTCTCGGAAACAACACTGCAGCCATGGTTATCAAGGGTTAATGGTTATCAAGGACTCTTGCAAAGAAGCAACAGCAGATTCCGCATTAGCATTACCTGAATTAAATATTCCTCTATGAATATTTCAGTTCTATTCTATGATGTTCAATTTTCAATTCTTTTATTAGCATTTTTTTTACTGCTCGGCTTCTGGTTATTTTAGATAATTATTATATTTAAAAGGTAATGCACAAAACACTATATAAGTAACGGTATTTATTTCCACCGTAGTGGTCCCCAAAATAATCCCATTTTCATTGGTCTCCAAGTGTAAAATGGTTGAAACCACTGCTGTAGAGTACAAGTTGTCCACGAATGTTTGTTCTAGATCAGTGTTTCTCAACCAGTGGGTCATGACACCTTGGTCGCTGGACACCCAAGATGGGTCATCAGTTTAAGATTAAAAAAATAAATTAAAACAGCCATCACTTTAATGTCTTATGGGGAGCTACTGATTACAGATATCAGTTCTGTACTCAAAGGGACATTTAACTCCTGCTTAATAGGGAACTGAAATCACTGACATAAGTGCAGTTATGAGAAGATAACCTGTTCTATACAGTACGCTTCATTAAGAAAGACAACAGACAAGTTCCTCAAATGCCCCTAAGTATCAGCTACTCCGAACTCTTCAAATTCCAAATCAGACTTACAAGATTAATCCCAAAAGCCTGAATCAAACATGAATGTTAAAAGAAAACATAACCTAGGAATGTTAAAAAAATATTTAAAAAAAACCACCCAGACTTTCTGAGGTACAGACTTACTTTTACCATAAAGCGTGGTTAGCAACGGTTGTTGCACGTTATCCGTAATGCAGTAGTGCCAACAATAAAAAGTATATTTACAATCATATTCTAGATGATGGGTTTGCTTTAAAATGCAATGTCAGGGGGTAGCAATGTCTACAAGAAAACTCACATTATAAGTTGACATGCCTGCATCTTAGTTTACTCAATGAGGTTTTGTGCAAATAAATACAAGCAACACCTGCTCATCCTACAAGAATGCCCACTTTACTTTCATGTTAATAAATATCATGATTTGAATGTTGTATGTGAATTTCTGTACTTTTGACAATTGTAGCAAAAGCATGTAGCAGTGCTACTTAAGAACTGCATCGGGCTGCTGGGGTCAAAGGTAGCCACAGGCAGTTAAAAGGAGGGCATAGGGCAAAGAGAAAAAAAGTTTGTTTTGTTTTGGTTTGTTGCGGTTATTTGTCGTCTCTCCTGCTGTTATTGGAACTCTAATCATTTTGTCTTGGACTGTATTTGTTTGTTGGGGTCTGGATTGTCTGTCTACCTGTACACTGAGAACTGTGTTGGATTATTTGGTTTTCCGGAAGAGTGGAGCGCTCCTGAATCAACCATCAACCATCAACATCATCAGTAACTACCGGTAGGACTGTATTTTTCCTTCTCCATATCAACATACAGATCGCTGGACTTAACTTGGTCACTTTTCGTCTTTCAACCTGTTTGGTATATATGGACTTTGCTGTGTGGTGTTTGTGTTTATTTTGTTTATGTGTAATATCGCCGAAGGGGTCAGGGGTGGTATTACTGTATCATTACTTATTTCGGGTCATTATATTTGTAATTGTTTGCCATTCCCTGTGTGCTTTATTGTCTCTGTGGTGAGTGTGTGTGGGTCGATCCAAGGCTGGGGACGTTCCTGGGATCTCTGCTATTAAAATAAATAAATCACCGTCATCTTTGACGGTGTGAATCTTAGCGGCCTCTGACCGCTACAGATTTTGGCGAGCCGGGTAGGAGCCAGGTTAATTACGTTCCCTTCTGACCGACTTTACATACACATCCGACAGAAGCATGTCTGTTGTAAGCGCAGTGCAGGGCGAGGAGCTTGAGCTGAGTGGACCGCTGGTGGACGTACGTCCGCAGCCTAGGCCACGTCACGTTACGGTCAGAGCCCCTGAGGAAGAATTGAGCCTGCTGGATTCCCTGTGTGTCTCCAGTCCGGAGCAGCCCGAGACGGATGAGGGACGGCTTCTGCATGACCTGACGTTGCGCCTAGAACAGCTAGAGACGCGGGTGGATCACATCGCCGGCAGTTTTCTCAACCGTGATGAAACCATTCATGATCTCATCGATGCCACGGCCGCCCGAGTTTCCGGTGAGGTGGTTGTGAGGGTGCAGCGTCTGGAGCAGTCCTTCGCAAAGTGTGTGCAGCGCCTGGAAGCCAATATGAGGGAGGAGATCAGGAGGCAGGTGCAGGATAGCTGGCGTGCCGTCACGCAGCCACTGGGGCAGTCGACTCCTTTAGCGGGAGTGGGGATCAACTGGGGACAGTCGTCCTTGTCCATTGCGATGCCGTGGATGGAGTTCCCTAAGCTGGCCCCTCAGTGTGCACCCACGGGCATTGTCGACTTTGTGGAGGAGGTCGACTTGTTCGTGGAACTGCATCCTCTGAGTGGAGCCGAGCTGCGGGGATTCCTGAACACGGCACTCAGCGGGCCGGCATGCTCTTGGTGGTTTGCTGAGCGGCACAAGTGTAACACCTGGGCGGAGTTTCGCGCTGCCTTCCTGAAAGCATTCCTCTCAGATGAATACCAGGTGCTGTTGGAAGAAAAGCTCCGGACCTTTGTACAAAAGCCATCGCAGAGTCTCAGGGACTTTGTCTTTGAGTTCCGTGCGTTGTGCCTTAAGTGGCGATCTGACATGCGTGAGGAAGAGATATTGCGACGAGTCCTTGACGCTTGTGACCCTCGGGTGGCGGCTACTCTGAGGGGGGTCGTGAAGTCGGTTGATGAGTTGGTGAAGGTGGGGTCCCGAGTGGAAAAGGACTGGGCAGTTATCGGGATTAGTGGGTCTAGAAAGGGTCCCACGTCTCGGGATGTCCCCTGTCCCAAACCACGAGGAAAAGCCCCAGTGGATCCCCGTGCCGATCTCACCCTGGTGCAAGCCACCTTGCCCCTCTTAGTGCTGCCCGTACAAGTGCGAGGTGTCACTGGAGAGGCGGTCGTAGATACAGGGAGCACTTATACCCTTATGAAATACAGCTTGTGGGAAAAGGTTAAAGTGCCTCATGAGCAGTTAAGGGGAAGTGCAAAAGTAAAATTCTTTCTTGTGGATGGAAGGGCGCACGGGGCCAGGAGCAGGGTTCCTATGAGGCTCTGCTTACATGAGACACACTGGGAGACAGAGGTTTACATCCTGGAAGATGACCACCTGTCAATGCCCTTATTACTGGGAATGGACTCTCTTGTGTCGGTAGGTCTGACTATCCATCTGTCGCGGCTGGAGTATGAGTTGCCGGGGGGTGAAGTCCATCGGTTTGGGACGAAGGCTCAAAGCAATCTGGTTTGGCCTAACTTGTGTTATTATCTCGCGCAGTTGGTGGATGAGCCCAGCACAGTAGAGAAGGCTATTCTTGAACAGCCGGAGCTCGTTCAGCCACTGCTTAGGAGGTGGCACTCGGTGTGGACGGACAAATTGGGTCGGACTGAGGTGGTGTGTCATCACATTCACACAGTCGACCCTGTCCCTGTTCGGCACAGAGCCTACAGAGTGTCGCCTCTGAAAAGAGGAATAATCAAGGAGTGGGTTGACCAGATGTTGGCAGAGGGGGTCATTGAGCCTTCCACCTCGCCATGGGCTAGCCCTGCGGTGCTCGTTCAGAAGGCCGACGGGACCTACCGATTCTGTGTGGACTATCGGGAGCTGAACAAGAAGACCCTGGATGACGCTTACCCCATGCCACTCATTCATGACATCTTGGAGTCTTTGCATGGGGCAGCAGTGTTCAGCTCCCTTGATTTGAAGTCAGGGTATTGGCAGGTGAGGATGGAGAAGAGTAGCATGGAAAAGATGGCCGTCATCACCCCGGAGGGGTTGTTCCAGTTTCGGGTGATGCCCTTTGGACTGAAAAACGCTGGGGCGTCATTCCAACGGCTAATGGAGCAGGTACTCCAGGGACTCATTGGGAAGACCTGTTTTGTTTATATTGATGACATCATTGTATTCTCCCCATCTGTCCAACAACATCTCAAGGACCTCGATCACATCTTCCAGAAACTGCATAAGGCTCATCTCACCCTCAACATCAAGAAGTGTAGATTTCAGCAAGACCATCTGAACTTCCTCGGCCATGTGGTGTCAGCAGACGGGGTCCGAGTGGACCCGAAGAAAATTAAGTCCATCTTGGACTACCCAGCGCCCCAGGAGGTAAAAAGTCTCCAGCGCTTCCTGGGGATGGCTGGATGGTTCCACAAATTTGTGCATGGGTTTGCCGACATCGCTGCCCCTTTGTTCCAGCTGCTGAGGAAGGGATCCCCCTGGGAGTGGTCACCAACGTGCCAGGACTCTTTTGAAAGACTCAAACAGGCCCTGATATCGCCACCAGTCCTGGCACAGCCTGATCCTTCATTAACCTTTCAGGTCCACACTGACGCAAGTGACCTCGGGCTCGGCGCCGTTCTATCCCAAACTAGTCAAGGAGAGGAAAGAGTGGTGGCCTATGCTTCTCGGTCACTAAAGGGCGACGAGTATAATTATTCCACCACCGAGAAGGAATGCCTCGCTGTCGTGTGGGCCGTGGAGAAGTGGCGGCACTTCCTGGAGGGAACATCGTTTGAAGTCTACACTGACCATAGGGCTCTGACCTGGGCATTCAATTGCCCGAAGACCACGTCTAGGCTAACAAGGTGGGTATTGCGCCTCCAACAGTTCACGTTCAGGGTGTGCTATCGGAAGGGTTGTGCTAACGTTGTGCCCGATGCCTTATCACGGGTTCACGAGCCCGCGCCAGTGGTATGTGCGGTATCGGTATCTAATCCTTGGCCTGATCTTCCCCTGAACATGCAGGAAATCGTTCAATCTCAAGCAGCCAGTCCTGTATGTCAGGGGTTGAGGCCTGACCGCATACATTATAGGGAACTTCAAGGGGCACTCTATCGCTGCGTTCCAACAAAAGATCGGGGTTACCATTATCAGTTGGTAGTGCCCGAGACATATGTGCCCAAGTTCCTACAGTATTATCATGATAGCCCGATCGGTGGTCACCTTGGACGTACTAAAACACTGTTTAAAATCTTGGAGGTGGCATGGTGGCCGACTGTACGCAAAGACGTCTGGTCCCATGTCCAGACTTGTACCACCTGTCAGCAATACAAAACCCCACCTGGTCTCCCCTCGGGACAGCTTCAGCCAGTAACCGTCACTACCCCGGGGGAAAGCCTAGGCGTGGACCTAATGGGACCATTTCCTACTAGCAAGGACCGGAAGACCTACCTGATGGTGGTTGTGGACTATTTTACTCGTTGGGTGGAGCTATTCCCTTTGGCTAATGCCACCGCCAAGAAGATATGTTCCACCCTGAAGGATGAGATATTTACCCGATGGGGGGTGCCGAAGAACATCATCACAGATCGGGGCCCGCAGTTTACCGGCTCAGAGGCCGAAGAGTTGTGGAAACAATGGGGGGTGGTTCACCTGAAAACGACAGCATACCATCCCCAATCAAATTGCACTGAGCGGGTGAATCGGACCCTGAAGACCATGATAGCATCCTTCGTCGGAGACCACCATCAGGATTGGACAAAGTGGCTGCCTGAGCTGCGGTTCGCATTGAACACGGCGGTGCACGAGGTTACAGGTGAAACCCCTGCATTGTTAGCTTTAGGCAGACAGATAAACGGTCCTCTAGAAAGGATCATCGAGCTCAACCCACCTAAACCAGACACATCACTACACAATCACCTGCAAAGTATTCAACTAATCACACAACAGGTAAAGGAGAGGATGGTGAGGTCCCAGTCCAGACAATCTCAATCGTACAACCAGAGACATAAGCTTGTGCAATTCTCGGTTGGGGAGAAAGTCTGGATCAGGACTCATCCCCTCTCCAAAGCCTCTGAGAAATTCACTGCTAAACTGGCTCCCAAGTGGTTCGGCCCGGCTACGGTTGTACAAAAGAAGGGACCAGTGACCTACGCAATAGAGTGGGGATTGCCAGGGACTAAGAAAATAGACACTGTAAACATCTCCAATCTCAAGCCTTGGTTCGGCCATACACCACGGCCTGGGGGTGGGGATTGTAGCAGTGCTACTTAAGAACTGCATCTCCCAGCAGCCCTGCTGCAGCTGCTGGGGTCAAAGGTAGCCACAGGCAGTTAAAAGGAGGGCAGAGGGCAAAGAGAAAAAAAGTTTGTTTTGTTTTGGTTTGTTGCGGTTATTTGTCGTCTCTCCTGCTGTTATTTGAACTCTAATCATTTTGTCTTGGACTGTATTCGTTTGTTGGGGTCTGGATTGTCTGTCTACCTGTACACTGAGAACTGTGTTGGATTATTTGGTTTTCCGGAAGAGTGGAGCGCTCCTGAATCAACCATCAACATCATCAGTAACTACCGGTAGGACTGTATTTTTCCTTCTCCATATCAACATACAGATCGCTGGACTTA
Source organism: Erpetoichthys calabaricus (assembly GCF_900747795.2). Lineage (NCBI taxonomy): Eukaryota > Metazoa > Chordata > Cladistia > Polypteriformes > Polypteridae > Erpetoichthys > Erpetoichthys calabaricus. Next base: position 142,351,499 of record NC_041394.2, read on the forward strand.
ACTTGGTCACTTTTCGTCTTTCAACCTGTTTGGTATATATGGACTTTGCTGTGTGGTGTTTGTGTTTATTTTGTTTATGTGTAATATCGCCGAAGGGGTCAGGGGTGGTATTACTGTTTCATTACTTATTTCGGGTCATTATATTTGTAATTGTTTGCCATTCCCGGTGTGCTTTATTGTCTCTGTGGTGAGTGTGTGTGGGTCGATCCAAGGCTGGGGACGTTCCTGGGATCTCTGCTATTAAAATAAATAAATCACCATCATCTTTGATGGTGTGAATCTTAGCGGCCTCTGACCGCTACAAGCATGTTAATTTTACTGACCTGTCACAAGAGGAGCTACTCTGGCTAGATTCATGTTGTGCATCCAAAAGAATCTTCTCCATATCTCCATTATGAATGGAGGATGATGAAGGCACATGTTCCAGGCCCCCGTTCCGCTCGTTGCCATTTTCAGCAGCAGTTGTTCCATTCCCATTTCCATTCCCGTTCATCTCAAGCTCCACCCAAGACCCTGCAGAAAGAGAATGCACAGTAAAAAAAAAAAAAAAAAAATGTTGAAACATGTTTCAAGTAAATATTTCAATAATAGAATTAAAAAAGAATGTACAGATTGAAAACACTCTCATAAAACATGTACTTTATATTGAATAAAATTTTATTCTGTCATACAGGAAAAAAGTTTGTGTTTCCCGAAAGCACAAATATGTCAATAAACCTCCTAAATGATAGGACATACACAGGTCAAGTTCCATTATAGCAAATACCAAAGTAATAAAATTTTTCAGAACAACAAATACTTTATGTTGGCCCAGGAAAATGTTCATACAACATCATGTTTAACAGATTTTGTTTTAACACAATGTAAATTTCAGTATAACAAATATTTTTTCGACCAAAAATGGCCACCAAAAATTATAATGCAATACAAAAAATAGTTAATGTCGCACCTACACTTTCAGTGAGTCTCAGGAAACCTGCAACAGGCTTAGACCAAAAGAAAGAGAGAGTCTGTTGCATAATTTCTGGTCTCGGCAGTCTCTGTGAGGTTTGGCAAGAGTATACAGTAATCCCTCGCTATATCGCGCTTCGCCTTTCGCGGCTTCACTCTATCGCGGATTTTATATGTAAGCATATTTAAATATATATCGTGGATTTTTTGCTGGTTCACGGATTTCTGCGGACAATGGGTCTTTTAATTTCTGGTACATGCTTCCTCAGTTGGTTTGCCCAGTTGATTTCATACAAGGGACGCTATTGGCAGATGGCTGAGAAGCTACCCAACTTACTTTTCTCTCTCTCTTGTGCTGACTTTCTCTGATCCTGACGTAGGGGGATTGAGCAGGGGGGCTGTTCGCACACCTAGACGATATGGACGCTCGTCTAAAAATGCTGAAAGATTATCTTCACGTTGCTACCTTCTGTGCAGCTGCTTCGTGAAGCGACATGCTGCACAGTGCTTCGCATACTTAAAAGCTCGAAGGGCACGTATTGATTTTTGATTGTTTGTTTTTCTCTGTCTCTCTCTCTGCTCCTGACGGAGGGGGTGTGAGCTGCTGCCTTCATTGTAACTGCTTTGTGCCGCTGTGCTTTGCATACTTAAAAGCCAAACAGCCCTATTGATTTGTTTGCTTTCCTCTCTCTTTCTGACAGTCTCTGCTCCTGACGCGCACTCCTTTGAAGAGGAAGATATGTTTGCATTCTTTTAATTGTGAAACGGAACTGTCATCTCTGTCTTGTTATGGAGCACAGTTTAAACTTTTGAAAAAGAGACAAATGTTTGTTTGCAGTGTTTGAATAACGTTCCTGTCTCTCTACATTCTCCTGTGTTTCTGTGCAAATCTGTGACCCAAGCATGACAATATAAGTATAACCATATAAACATATGGTTTCTACTTCGCGGATTTTCACCTTTCGCAGGGGGGTCTGGAACCCAACCCCCGCGATGGAGGAGGGATTACTGTAGTCACAGCATCATACAGGTATATCAGAATTCTGAGTCAGTGTTCCAACGAGCACCCACTTGGGTAGTGGCATAGTGTGCGGATACTGTACTGTTCGAGTTTCATAGCACTCCTCAAAGTTTTCTTTGCGATGAATAAAAAAAAAGGTAAGAAACAGTGTCAGTTTAGGCTAAAAGAAAAATTAACAATTATAGAAAAAGTTGAAATGTAACAAATGACCTAAAAAGGTGAAAAGGCTGTGTTACTGCAACTGCTGAGGTACTACTTGGACAATATTCCAGAGATAATGGCAAGAAACCAAAAAGAAGTGTAGGCCTTTCATTTAGAAGAGTTTAAAAAAAAAATCTAAGTGTCAGTGAGTATGGTGTCCTACACAATCTAAATGTAATTGGAAACTGGCAGAAACTCTGATAGAACAGATCTGGAAGACCCAAAGTCAACCCATTCAGAAGTTTCTGAGGGTCACCAACTTGTGTGATAGGGGTATCATAGTACCTCAGAGGCTGTAGTAACACAGTCTGTTCCAACTCTGCTTTAAGACAGATCGAGGAGTTTTAAGTAATCAACAGAAGTTGGGACACCTGTACAAACTGTTTGCTTCAACTTGCAAAGTTTAATTTAAATTCTGCAGAATATCTATAGATTGTAATCTATTACTTATTCACCAAAGAAGGCCCATTTGTAATATTCTCAAATTTCCTTTTTATTAAATTTTTACATTTTCACCATTATAGGTCATTCGTTGCATTTAAACTGATTAAATTTGAAGAAAACTGGAAAAACTGAGGTGTTCTGAAACTTTTGACTAGCAGTGTATTTATTGTGTTAACAATTTATTGCTGATTTCATATTTTAAAAAGAGATTTCTCTCCAACTTGATATTTTCAAATCATTGTCATTTAATACAATTAAATATATTTTTTAAATTAGATTTGTCTTAGTCAACAAGTAAACTTCATAACTCTATACATAACAGAAATGTATGGAATTAAGAAATTTCACACTAGCAGTGCTGTATCATGTGCGCTGTTCCACCAGGTTGGCACATTGATGTGGAAGTTCTAATGATTCCTGCTTTTGCTGCAAAGCTTGAAGGTCTTGGGTGCTTCAGTGGAAAACCCAGTGACGCGTCTTAATCTTCCTAGTAGCCATGCAACAGCTGGTATTTTAAGTGCATACTGAGCTGCCAAGTTTAATGTGTGCACATAGCATTTAATGTAAGGAAAACCAATCACCTGAGCCGTAAAGAGCATACTAGCCACATGGTTGGTGACTAACACTGGCTCTTTTTCTTCAATTATCCAATTCCACAGTGACATTACAAAGTAATGGCCATGTTAGCCCCAAGAATGACTTTCATGCATGAACAAGGTTTGTATGACATAAGAGGATAAGCACCATTCTTCACTTATATGATGCGATGTTACTGTAACATAACATTGTGAGGCTCTCAAATTCCATGAATAACATGTCAGGGCAACTCTTTCTGCTTTAAAGAGTAACTGTTTTAATTCTAACTTAGCCTCGTTGTATATATCAGGAACTGCTGTATATGAGAAAAAATGTTGCGATGTAATAACGTACCTTGGCTTGAGAGTATGTATCATGTTGCAGACCCCTGCATTCTCACAATAGTGTATGGACAAGGGTCCTTACAAAAAAAAATATGCAATAGACTTTGTTATCCATTTTGCGTTATCATAACTGCTGGGAAATGTATTAAAAGTTGCAATTTTTTAATTGTGTTTTAAATCCACTCTTAGATAGGACTCCTGTGACAGGGGGGACGACATCTAACACTGCAAAAACAATTACACAGTTTTTAACTGACCACAACTTATCAGACCCCTGGAGGTTTCTTAACCCAAACTCAAGATCATATTCGTTCTACTCACCAGTGCATCATAGCTACTCAAGAATTGATTATTTTTTTATAGATAATAATTTCTTGCCTACGATTAAATCGTGCAAATACGACACAATTGTTATCTCCGACCATGCCCCTCTAGTCTTGGAGCTAAAATCATTAAGCCCCTCACACTCACCTCGTAGATGGCGTCTTAACCTTCTTCTATTAGCAGAAGAGAACTGCACAGAATTTATATCCAAACAAATCAGCTTCTTCCTAGAGACAAACACACCCACAGAGGTTTCTGCAGGAACAGTCTGGGAAACTCTAAAGGCCTTCTTAAGAGGACAGATTATTTCATATCTTTCCCACAGAAATAAATTAGAAACCAAGAAACTGTCAGAGCTAAGAAGCGAAATTACTAGAATAGATGAAGAACAAGCCAGGCGTCCAAGTGAAGCTCTTCACAGGAAAAGGCAGGCCCTACATACAGAACTCAACATCTTAACAACTAAAGAAACTGAACAAGTTATTTATAAGTCAAGACATCATTACTATGAATACGGAGGGAAAGCTAATAAGCTTTTAGCTCAACAAATTCACAAACAAGTTCGCTATGCAATACCAGTAATCACCAACACGACTGGAGAAGAAATCATTGACCATAAAAATATAATGCACGCATTTAGAGATTATTATAAATCCTTATATTCTACTGAGTTCAAAGAAGACAACACACAATCTAATGCATTTCTGGATACATTACAGACACCACAAATAGATGCCTTAAGTGCTGAGGAACTGGAAAAACCTCTGACGCTAACAGAATTACTAGATGCTATAAAGTCACTTCAAAGAGGGAAATCAGCAGGCCCTGATGGTTACCCCGTAGAATTTTATAAGAAATTCTCCACTCAGCTAGCTCCCCTCTTATTGGCAACATTTACAGAAGCTAGAGACAACCAAATACTACCTCAAACTTTTCGTCAAGCATTAATCACCATCTTTCCTAAACAAAATAAGGACTTGTTACAATGTGTATCATACAGACCAATTTCACTCCTGAATAATGAAGTTAAGATACTCTCAAAAATTCTAGCTAGAAGGATGGAGAAAGTGCTGCCCTTGGTAATATCACAGGATCAAATTGGATTTATTAAAGGCCGACACCTATCTTCCAATCTTCGACGCTTGTTTAATGTTATATAATCACCAGCAAAATCAAACACCCCAGAGATATTATTATCATTAGATGCAGAAAAAGCATTTGATATGATTGAATGGAACTATCTTTTTATTGCATTGGAGAAATTTGGGTTTGGCTCAAATATTTGTGCATGGATCAAACTACTGTATACCAATCCAGAAGCTTCAGTTTGTATTAACAACATTTGTTCAGACTACTTTTAAGCTAGAACGTGGTACCAGACAAGGATGTCCCTTGTCACCACTGATGTTTGCAATCGCCATTGAACCACTGGCGGTTCACTGTCGAAATTCCTATCAGATAAAGGGGATTATCAGAGAAGGACTGGAACAGAAAATCTCTCTATATGCAGATGATATGGTTTTATATATATATATATCAGACCCAGAAAACACTGTGCCTGCAGTTTTAATAGCAGTCACAGAATTTCAAAAGATATCTGGTATTAGAATTAATCTGAATAGAAGTATACTCTTTCCAGTGAATTCACAAGCATATAATATTAGATTGGACACCCTACCTTTTACCATAGCAGATCAGTTTAAATACTTAGGGGTAAATATCACAAGTAAACATAAAGCTGTTTATCAACAAAATTTTGCCGTCTGCATGGAAAAAATTAAGCAAGACTTGCATAGATGGTCAACTCTTCATCTCACTCTAGCCAGAAGAATTAACGTTGTTAAGATGAATATCCTTCCTAAACTTCTTTTTTTATTTCAAAACATTCCAATATATATCAATAAATCGTTTTTTAAGCAATTAGATTCAACAATAACCTCATTCATTTGGAACTCGAAACACCCACGTATCGGAAGAGCGACCCTACAAAGACCTCAGGCAGAAGGTGGCGTGGCTTTACCTAATTTTCAGTCTTATTACTGGGCAGCAAACATACAAGCCATAAAAACCTGGACACAAAAAAATGAACATACACAGACATGGTCCGCAATAGAAGTAAAATCCTGTAGTACTTCTTTATACTCCCTGCTCTGCGCTCCAATAAATGCAAGTTATTGCAAATATACTAATAACCCAATTGTGCTTTACTCACTTTGAATATGGAACCAACTTAGAAAGCATTTTAAGATGGAAAATCTTTTATCCGTGGCACCTCTGCAAAAGAACCACCTCTTTCAACCCTCGCAAACATATCCAGTTTTTAATATCTGGTAAAGTTTTGGGATTAAAATGCTCAGAGATCTTTATATAGACAACATATTTGCATCTTTTGAACAATTACGTTCCAAATTCAACCTCCCAGCTACACATTTCTTTCACTATCTCCAAATTAGAAATTTTGTTAAACAGAAACTGTCCGATTTTCCTCACCTCGTACCCTCCACCATGCTGGAAAAAATACTGCTCAATTTTGAGGAATTAAACACCATTTCCACATTATATAAAATCTTATTAGAGTCCCTACCTTTCAAAGATCCAAGAGGACATTGGGAAGAAGATCTCTTAATCAATATATCAGAAAAGGAGTGGAAGGTAGCAAAGCAGAGAATTCACTCGAGCTCCATATGCGCAAAGCATAGAATTATTCAACTAAAAATTATATATCGAGCTCATCTGTGTCGCTTAAAACTGTCCAAAATGTTTCCAGGGCAAGATTCAACCTGCGAATGCTGCAACCAAGCTCCTGCCTCACTGGGTCACATGTTTTGGGCCTTCACCAAACTAACATCATTTTGGACCAAAATTTTTAAATGCCTTTCAGACAGCCTTGGGGTCACAATCCCTCCTAACCCATTAACAGCTGTGTTTGGTGTTCTTCCAGACGGACTTGAAGTGGAGAAGGACAAGCAAACGGTGATTGCATTCACTACACTTTTGGCACGCAGACTTATTTTGTTAAATTGGAAGAATCCTAACTCTCCTCTGATAAATCAGTGGGAAACCGATGTTTTATAATATTTGAAATTGGAAAAAGTCAAATTCTCAGTTAGAGGATCTGTACAGAATTTTTTTAAAACCTGGCAGGATCTAATCAATATTATTTTAGAATAAGAGAAATAACTATTACCGCATTTAATTCCCTTCTCCTTTTTTTATTTACCTATATATATTTCTTCCTTTCTTTTGCTTATTGTTGCCTTATCAAAAAGCCCTAAGCAATTCTCCTTTGGCTAAGCTCTCCTTCTCAGGGGTGGGGTTTGATTTGTCTTCAATTTTTTTGTTATAAATTGATCTGTTTGTATGGAATGATTACAATAAAATTAATTAATGAAATTAAAAAAAAAAAAGTTGCAATTTTGCTGCCTACTTGGTGCCATCACAGTTTATCACTAGCTGGTGTTGAGTGAGATGCATGTGAATATTAGTGGTATTAACACTAATACTAATTAACAGTAATACAACAGTAATTACTAGTGGTAGTGACTTTACCATGGCAAATTTTGCATATGGCAATAGTTATCTCAGATTCTCCATTTACTTTCAGAAATCCAAAATGAGTCTTGGTTTTAGCTTTAAATTGCGATGGCAGCGGATCAATCTGACAACCACCTTGATCAGTTGTTTTTGTTTTGAACTCTTTTTAGGGCACATGTTAAGTCAGAAATTTTTGTCGTGTGCAGCAACCAAATATGGACATCATTGCAGCGCCGTAAGTAAATGTATGTACTGTGCATTCTAATTACAATAACTATATCAGTAAGCAGTTATCATGGCAACAGGAAATGCCTAGTTTCATGGAACTCATATTTAACGGTCTATAGATAGATAGATAGATAGATACTTTATTAATCCCAAGGGGAAATTCACATACTTCAGCAGCAGCTTACTGATACAAAAACAATATTAAAGAGTAATAAAAATGCAGGTAAAAACAGACAATAACTTTGAATAATGTTAACGTTTACCCCTGGGGTGGAATTGAACAGTCGCATAGTTTGGGGGAGGAATGATCTCCTCAGCCTGCTCCACCGACATAGTATGGTTTATGTGTGGCTGCACACGGTTACATTTTGTTGATTGGAATGTCAGCATTTTTTTTTTCATTTAAAAATCAATTTTTTTCATCATCCTCACCATCCAATACAACTTTTATTTGTTTATGTCGTTCATTCAAGTACAGTATGTCTTTTTATGTTTCTCATCAGTTGTATGTAGTCCACCTTTAAGGTCAAGAGATGCGAATGTATATGGTGTGACAGCTAGCCTGAACACCATCAGACAAACACCAGCAGGGTTATAAAACACACGGGTTTATTTACAAATTACCCAAACACAGTCCTGCACAGCACACAGTGCTCCCGCACCAATCACCCCAAAATGTCCGGGCCTCTAAAAGTACGTGGGCTGCCTTTCTTCTCTCTGTCACTGGAGCTTCGTCCTACTCCAGCACCCGACTCTCGTTCTCCAACTATAGGAAGGCAGCCCCTTTTATAATCACCCGGATGTGCTCCAGGTGCTCACTGATGTTCTTCTGGCGGCACTTGCTGATGTGGCGGAAGTGCCGCATGAGCACCCGGAAGCACTCCGGGCATCCCTGGAAGGTCCTCCCTCCACCTTCCCAGGTGTGGCGGAAGTGCAGATCTCCCGGGCTCCACGATGCTTGGGGCGCCCATTGGCGGTGGCCACGGGCCCCAATGGATTTGAGCCTCCTCGCTCCGTCCCCATGGTCCCCTCACTATCCAGGGCGGTTGCCCCCTCATGGTCCAGGGAATGTACAGACTGCCTCCCAGTCCTTCCAGGTGTCCCGGCTGGGTCTGGCCCCCAGCCTCCTGCCACAACGGATAACAGCGCTTGAAGTGGCTATACGTAAGTGCCAGTACACTATTTGTACTAGTACCACAAGTTCTGCGGCTACCTCACTAGAAACTCAAGCACCACAATCTAAGACTGACGCTGGGGTATTGCATGATTTAAATACAGTGATCGAAGAGTGGGGTTGGGGTGAGGGGGTCAGACCCCTTATAGTTTTCAGAGTGGAATGGATAACCAAGAGAAGAGGCCATACGCAACAGTGCTTGCGAACCACTGGGCTTTGCATCTTTGCTTGAACTTTGGTGAACTATCTTTCCAATTCACAAAATGAACATGTGTCATTTACCTTTTCCAGGACACTGCTCCATCTTCAGTTGCCTGTTCCCCATATTGCTTATTGTGTAGTGATGTTATTTGTGTGGCCCATCAATTGCTTCTGCTCTGTCCTTTATTTGCATAAAGTCCACAGTCAGCGCAGAACAGAGCATTTACGCCAGCATAATATTAGTAAGTATTGATAAAAAAAAATATTCACAAATAAAAAAAAAATCTGTACACTAATTTTTATTTTCTTTTTAATATTCTTCTTCTTCTTTCGGCTGCTCCCGTTATGGGTTGCCACAGCGGATCATCTTCTTCCATATCTTTCTGTCCTCTGCATCTTGTTCTGTTACACCCATCACCTGCATGTCCTCTCTCACCACATCCATAAACCTTAATAACATCACCAAATCAAATCAGTCCAAGCATTTTTCAGAATTTGAGGTATTTAGTTTTCCTGTTGTAGATTTTTTTTTTTTTTAACCATAAATATTGATATATCGAAAATGATCTTTCTTAGCATATACATATTTCCCTAGATGTACCATCCTCCAAAACGTTATCAAAAAGTGTACACTGCTGACTTTAACTTAAGGGTATTTTAATACATTTCGGTCAAACCATGTAGAATTACACTTTTTATACATGGCCTCCAGTTCCTAGGCACCATAAGGTTTTGATCATAGCAATGGCAGGATATTAAAGCCATCATTATTAGTACCTTTTTGCATATTATTTTTATGAAATGACTGCTTGAAGTCTGTAATTCATAGACATCACCACGGGCGGAGCATCTTCCCTGGTGATGCTCTGCCAAGGCTCCAATTCAGCCATCTTCAGCTCCTACTTGTTTTGTGGACTTGTTCCCTTATGTTTTCTTTTCAGCATACAGAAGGCATGCTCAAATGGATTTAAATCAGGTTACTGGCTTGGCTATTGAAGAATTTACCATTTTCTAACTTTGAAAAACTCATTTGTTGCCTTAGCAATATATTTGGGATCATCTTGCTGTAGGATGAAGTGCAGTCCAACACGTTTGGTGGCATTTCCTGGAACTTGAGCAGCTATACACTAGTGCTGGGCGGTATACCGGTTCATTCCGAAAACCGTTTTTTATCTTTGTTATGATATAGAATTTTCTGTAATTAATACCGCAATACCAGTTGAAATAACCTAAACAACATTCGGAATGTGGCACAGTGGGAAAATCTTTAAGGGGGGACCTTTTTCACTGCTACACCGCTAAACACACATGCAGCGGAGGACATGTGTTAGTGGAGGTATTGAGCGGTGAAAATGGACAGAGAAAATACCGAAACTGAAGATGTAGCAGACAATAAAGTTGAACATGATGACACAAAAGAACTTTTGCTGAAAAAAGGAGCCATGTCTGTTGTCTGGAGATTTTGGTTTTAAAAGGTTGGATGTGGACCAAACAACTATTTACTGCAAATGCTGTGGAGCTAAAGTTGTCACCGGATGCGGCAACATGAGCAATTTGCTGCACCACCTTAGCCGCAAACATGCTTTGGAGTACCATGAGTGTATGGAACTAAGATTGGCACCTTCCACGTCCTCAGGTAAAACTGAAAAATCTAGAGGACACTCGAGTCAGACATTACTTGTAGATGCATTTGCTAGAGGTACTGCCTATGACAAAAAAACAAGAGGTGGATTGAGATAACCAATGCCATTACAATCCATATAGCTAACGTGTCACTGGACAGAGATTGATAACATTAACAGAAAGTGTAGTTGGTTTACAAAAAATATTTACTATTTATTCCTTTTCTAAGACATGTTCAGTGCAGTACAACTTTTGAAAAGCACCTCTGAATATTTTACTAAGTCTAAATGTCTCTTTGGATGGTTAAAAATATGTTGTCAAAATGACAGTTTAAGTTGTTTGCAAAATTTGTTCAATAAAAAGGTTCTATATTTTGACTGCAACTATCATGCAATGTGATTCCTTCTCTTCATTAGTGCCACCTCCTTGAAAACTATCACTTTATGGGGCCATGCAAACCTGTATTAAAACTTGTGTGCACATTAAATTTCTTTTTGTACAATGTACAGTTCTCATGACAGTGGAATAGGTTATTCTTAGCCAGTCTACTGCAGTAATTGCAGTGGAAAATGTGGATAACATCCACTCATGCATGGGGAAAAAAAATACTGTTGAATACCGTGAAACTGGTATAATTTTGAAAAATACCGTGAATTCTGAGAATTTTGGTCATACTGCCCAACATTACTATACACCACAGAATTCATTGTGCAATTGCCATCAACAGTTTTGTCATCTTTGAAGATAAAAGTGCCAGTACCTGTGGCAGCCATACATGCACAAGCCATAACACCCTCACCACCATGTTTAATAGATGAGGTAGTATGCTTTAGATTATGGGTAGTTCCTTTTTGTCTTCAAATTTCGCTCTTATTATCCCACTGATACAGGTTAATTTTGTTTTTATCTGTCCACAAGACCTTTTTCCAGAATTCTGCAGGCTCTTTTAAGTACATTTCTTAAACTTTAATCTAGCCATCCTGTTTTTGTGGCTAACTAGTGGTTTGCATATGACAGTGTGGCCTCTGCAGACAATAGTCTTACACATTACACATATGCCTCCTGAAGGCTGTTTTGCTTTTTCTTTACCATAGTGAGGTTTCTGCTGTCATCAGCAGTGGAAGTCTTCCTTGGCCTAGACATCCCTTTGCAATTACTGAGCTCACCGGTGTATTCTTTCTTCTTAATGATATTCCAGACAGCTGATTTAAGTAATCCTAAGGTTTTACCGATGTCTCCAATAGTTTTATTCTTGTTTTTCAGCCTCAGGATGACTTCTTTGAAATTCATTGGCTCTGGTCATGCTGATGAAAAAATGGCAACTACAGACGACTAAGGGTTAAAGTAAGCCTAGGTATCTACTGCCTGCACTACTGAAGCAATGAAACAAACCTGAGTAATCACAAACATGTGTGAGGCCAATTGTTTCAAACAGTACTGTGCCCTAAAATGGGGGGGGGAGTTTGGGGACCATGTATAAATCAAAATGTACGCAAATAACCTTACATTAAAGTTTGCAATGTGCACTTTAATCGTGTCTGAATTGTTTGATTTATTATCACATTCCCAATGTGTGTTGTGTACTAAATAACATCCCCAACTGTGGGTACAAAGCATTAACAGTTTGCAATGTGCACTTTAATCGTGTCTGAATTGTTTGATTTATTATCACATTCCCAATGTGTGTTGTGTACTAAATAACATTCCCAACTGTGAGTACAAAGCATTAATAAATCAATTTTAAAGAAATGTTTTTGTTTGTTTTAACCTTTGTCATTTGAATAAATGCTTTACCAGTTTGTCAGCCACAGATGTGTTTCTAATATAGAAAAAATAAAATCTGCAGTGCCATCAAGTTAGAGAAGAAATTGAACCATGTCACAGGATGATACAGTAACATACAAAGTGCAGCTGTTCTTCCTCCAATGAAGACAAAATGTGACATTTATTTAACTTAGATCATTGTCTTTATTTGTCTCCAGACACAGACTGAGACCAATTTAATACTGTTCTTCTTATGAAAATATATCTATTCAGCAGCTATTAATAAACCCGAAGTTGAGGCACTGTCTTCCACTTTTCACTTGCAGATAAAACAGGATCACTCACTTCATTTACCGTATTATGTATGGTCACCTGGTAGACAAGTTTTGCCAATTGGTCAATTAATGCAGTCCTTATGGAGCAGTAACAATTCTAGTTTGGAATTCAAAAGGCCACTTTCACACGACTAAGTAAACTAATTATGTGCTCAAGTGAAGCAAGTTTAATGTATTTAATTTAAAAATTGTGTTATCTAAACCTTCCATTTAAAAAACTGGGCATCTCTTGACTAACTTACAGCTCAGTTAGATAAAAAAAATCTGCCTTTCATCTTGAAACAATAAAGTAGGTGCTATTCAGATTCACTGTTCAAAGACAAGCAATTTCAGTATATGGTCTGTCAAGGGGCATACTTTAAATATGAAAAATCTATACTTTTTATTTTACAAACAGTTGTTTTATCTTATACCATAAGATCCAGTACAGAATATGGGATGATTAGGATTCTATTTTGCTTACATTGTATAAGGCTCATAACATAAATGTCTGAAAGGTTATTCAATGAAAAAAGCAAACTAACTGTAACATGTATCAGATGACCACTTGTGATTTCATTTCACATTTGGTATTATTATTTTTACCAAAAAAAATTACACAATTTTATAATTTCAGTTCTATGTGTTCCTGACTCAACAAAGTATTTTCGATAGACATAATGATAACGATTGATTGCAACAGAGAAAAGTATATAATGTATGCCTGCACTAAATAAACATTACATAAATTATACAAGTGTGGTGAACAGTAGCCACTACACTAAATGACTGAACACAGTTACAAAAGAAATGAGTGTTCATACTGGAGGGCAGTTTGTTTTTATAGAGGTGGCATTCAGAACAGACCCAACACCATCCACTAGTGAAATTCCTGATGCTTATTTGGGATATTGAGAAACCAGATGTAACCTATTCTAGTACTGAGCACAAGGCAAGAACTAACCTACTGTAAGGCTCATTCACACATACATGCAAAATAATGCATATTATTTTTAGGTCGATTTAGCCTCACTAATTAACCTAAACTGAAAGTCTGATTTCCCCCAATATAAAAAAAGACAATCTGGAGAAAAAAGCAGCATGGGGAAAACATGCAAATTCCACAAACTGAGTACACAGGTCTAGGTTCAAATCTGATCTTGCATGACAAAATTACATAGCTTAAAAACAAGAATCAGTGAAATACTGTACTAGCCAATATTCTTACAGAGTATGGGAGAATCAATTAAGACAATTTAATAGTTTTCCACAGCCATCATTTCAATTTTTAAGCATTTTGTTTAATATAAATCAACAGTTTTTGAGAGAAGATAATATCTTATTTTACATTCACAACGAAACATTCAAAGATGAATTATAACTTCACAGCTTTTGAACATCTGAATCCAATTAAGTGACGTGATGAAATGCAGTATCCTGAAATACATTTACAGAAGTAGTGGAAGCCAAAATGCTTTGTTTATTGGCTTTCAGTTACCCTGCCTTATAACAATACCAGTGAAACATTATATTTAGTCAGCAATGTTTTAATTTTATGCCTTTAAACCTATAGGCTTAGCTTTATTTACTAATAATAATGTCAATAAAATTTCCTGAATACCTGTGAATAAAGGATATTTAAATCATACCTAACTGACAGCTAGAAAACAAAATATTTACACAAGTACATTTTTCTGAATTGTATATTTTAAAAGGGTAAGGTACAAATGTTTTCATTTATTTTCTGAAGGTGTATTTAGGGGACAGGGGTGCTCAGAAATAAGAAACACACGTGTGAATTTATAGAAGTGCTGATGTGAGCCAGCTTATAAAACTATACACAAACATGCATCATACAGTGCAAATTGCATTATACAATAATGTACAGCATTTACTTGTGGTGCATATTAAGACAAGTATCATATTATGATTTAAAAACTGCTTCAGAAACTTGAGGAGGACCTGCATACAGATATTATATTGTGTAAATTGATGTAGATCTATGCACAACAGTGCAGATGATCTGAGTAATTAGTCTTTCCATACACGGTACAGCAATCAGTCAAGTTACTTTACGTTTCTTAAACTGGCAGACAAGGATTGTAAAAGGCTGAACACATTTGTGCATATAGGAGTTGGTGGATCTGTGGCAGTATTGAGAAGATGACTACTTTGTAGGATTCTACCATTCTCAAAGTGCTAAACAAAATATATTTAAACAAAAAAAAAATTAAAACAAAAGAAAAAAAAAAGACAGTGAGGAGTTGTGTAAATATGTCCATTGTGACAGGCGACCGGCTATGGACTCCGGTCGTCACCCCCAGGCCGCTAGGAGGAGCCCTCCGGACAGCATATTTGTGCCCCGAGTTCCAGCAGGGCCTCATGGACTTTGTAGTGTTTTGACACAGCCCTGCTGGATACCCTGGGGGCCGCCAGGAGTCGCTGTAGGGGGGCTAGTGGGCTCTGTCATGCCCTATAACCCGGGAGTGCATCCCAGTCACGTGACTGGAAGAAGCGATGTGCTCCCGGGATGAAGAAAAGGACTTTGCCCTGACCCGGAAGGAAAACAGACTTGTGGGTTTGGCTTGGGGCCACTTCCGGGTCAGGGGCTATAAAAGGACTCTGGGTGAGCCCAGACATTTGAGCTGAGCTGGGAGGTAGGGTGGCGACGTGTCTGGGAGTGGAGGATTGTTTATAGAGAAAGAGAATTGTGTTTAATGAGTGTGTGGAGGAGAGTGCTTGGTGCACTACTGTATAATAAAGATAATAGTTATTGTACTTTCACCTGGTCTCAAGAGTGGTACCTGAGGGTTCGAGAGGTGGACGACACGCTTAACTGCTACACCATTAAGCATTTGTAGTTAGAGCTACAAACAGCTAAAACAGTGCTACCAGTTAAAACTGATCAGGGAAACATCCTGATTTGAGAAAGAAATATTAGCATTAATTAAGTCACTACTCTTATGTATTTCTGGCTACAGCTAAGACAATATGTATTTTGACCTGCATTTGGTGCACATTGTCCAGGAGAATCAACCTTATAGTTGGCAGATTTTCAATCATTTTCAAAATCTTGTGGAGCAAGAGAGTGACTCTGGCTAACTGTGACATGACAGGTAGGGATGATGAGCCTCAACAAGTCACCTCAGCCTGTCCCCAGAAAGAAATAACGTGTGGCAGTGGTTAACTTAATAATTAGTGTGACTGAGATGGAGGTTTGCTCCACAGACAGCCTCAAATGGTGTGTTGCCCTAGACCAGAATGCAGGAGAATCTAGTTGTTATTGTCCATGTTGGAACAACTGACATACTTAAGGGCAGGCTGTCCGGTTTGTACTCTAAATTTAAACAAGTAGGTGCCAAGCTGAGGCATAGTAGTGATAAGGTGGACTTCTTTGAAGTGCAGAAAAGACGGAGTTGGCTAAATGGTCAATTACATGGCTCAGTCTTGGTGTATAATTGAGGGGCACAGAGTTATGGGACATTACAGAAAAGAATGGGACCTGTTCTGCCATGACAGTGTAACATTTGAACTGGATTAGGACTAGGATGTGTAAGTTTGTTAAGTATTGTTGACATTTTTTATTATATATAAATTATCTGGATACATAATCAACATACTGGTCAAGTTTACAGACAATACTAAAATAGGAAGAAAGACAGATAATGTAGAATTAGATAAATTGTTACAGAGGGACCTTATCATACAGGCTTGGGTAGATTTCTGGCAATTGGACATTAATGTAAGTAAATGTAGGGCATTAAATATACAAAGTAAAACATGTTAGATTTTAATATACAATGAAAGGTTTGAAAACTTGAAAGTACACCTCATGAGAAGAACGTAGGATTCTTACTGGACTAGTCATTATCTACCATCAAACAGTGTACAGAAGTGATCGAGAAAGCTTATAAGGATGTTTTGTTATATATAACCATGTGTAAAATGCATGTCAAGGAAAGTTATGCTAAAGACACATAACTCAAGAATGAGGCCTCACTTACGAGTACCATATTCAGTGTTGGTCTTCATATTACAAAAAAGACAGAGCAGCACTAGAGAAAGTATAAAGCAGAGTGACTAGGGTACTATCTGGACTGAAAGGTGTGAAGCTATGAAGAAAGACTGAAGGAGATGAACCTCCTCAATTTTTGCAAAGACAGATTAAAAGATTAAATAAGTGAAGTGTTTAAAGTTAATAAAGAAATTAGTACAGTAGATCCCTGATGTTACTTTGAAATATATTCTTCAAAACAAAGACACAGCTGTAACATGTTTTTTCATAAAAATGTTATATTTTTTTCATATAAAGAATCATAGAAACAAGGCAATTAATGAATTACACCTGGGAGTGTGGTAGATGCTGTGGTGGGCTGGCACCCTGCTCAGGGTTTGTTCCTGCCTTGCGCCCTGTGCTGGCTGGGATTGGCTCCAGCAGACCCCCGTGACCCTGTGTTAGGGTATAGCAGGTTGTAAAATGACTGACTGAGTGTGGTAGATGGTGGTACTTTTGGAACCTTCAAATGTCAAACTTGACGTAATTTTGGAGAATTTAGGGGAATAGGACTTTCGAACTTGCTCGGCTGAATGGGATCTTGTTAACATTGTTCTAATAAGCACGGTGACTCAAAGTGAAAAGGAATCTTTCATACTGTCTGCTCATTTTACTCATTACAGGGGCAATCACAAATTCATCGCTCACAAGGTCATTTACTACAGTTCTACTTCAATGCATATTTGTTTAATTGGTTGTTCTAAATTAGTCCACTGTGAGAGAATTTGCCCTGTAATTTGCCCAAATTGAACTGGCATTCCACATGGATGTCAATTCTGGTATTTCACTTGATGCTCCTCTTTGTAAGAAGAGAGCAGGTAAAATGGAAAAGGCACATACAGAAAATGGAATGATGCCATAATGCACTCAGTGATGCACTTTTCTACTTATATAAATAAGCATATTTCATTAGCATCTTTTGCTTTTTCTATTACAATGCCTGTTTTTAAATACTGTGTGCCCTCATCTTTTACAAAGAAGAACTGACACCTGCACGAACAGTTAATAATGAGGCTTTGGAACAATGGCTTACAAAGAGAAAAAGGGCAAGCTCAGCAAAGCTTATGAGAGACAAAGCAAGTTCTTACATCAGTACGGCTCTCGCAGTTTGAAAATCGATTACACTTGAAAAAATCATTAACATTGCCATAAAGCTGAACTTTTTTTCCTATTTCTACACACGCTGGTATTCCATTCAGAACATGAAAAAACAGAAGTTAACGGGTAAATTAAAATACTATGAGAAAAGACGTCTAGCATTAATTACTGCGCAAAATGCACTGTGAAAAGTTTCAGCCTCACGCTGGAACTAAAATCGGCAGTCCTGTGATAACTGGAAGTACTTAAACGGTCTATTTGCTTTAACTCACACATTCAGTACGTGTCTCGTTTTATCCGAGTGGGTGGATGCTGACGTTTGAGACGTGTCTTGGAACACTGGCAGGTCCTCGGTCCTCCTGGCCTCAGTGTCACTGGTTATCCCGGGACTGGAATCACGTGTCGCCAGACCTTGGCATTTCGATTGGACTAACAACACGGTCACGTCCTTAACACCAGAACTCGCCGCCCTACCGACAAACAATACTGAGTGCATTATTATTATAAGAAAACCAAGCTTATCATAGTACTAGCTTAACGATATCTACATTTACCATCTATGATTAATACACGACTCCATAATTAAAAGAGTCGGGACACACTTCTTCTCCATAACTGGTGTTTTTTTAAGGTCTGGGTTTGTTATTCTGTTGTACTTCATGTGTGACCGATCCTTAAAACACTAAACACGTACAACAGACTACACTACACGCTCCACCGTGATGCAAAACAACAACGTAACAACATCGATAAGGACTGACAATAGGAATCGTGAAAATTAGTGTACCACACTAAAACATGTTACATGTCACATAAGTATATTTTATTTATAGATTCTGAAATTCGAATCAACTCACCACCCTCCCACTGGCCTTGTTTACAGGGCAGAGGCCCTCCCACAAAGAAACTCTGACCATACATTTCGCAGACACACCATTGATCCAAAAGTCTATCACTCAAGTTTTACGCGCTGCCTACTCCCTCCTACTGGCTTTTCGATTGGATCGGCAAAATGTCCGTCAACGATGTCCGTGTTTACACCTCTCATCCTGCTTATCTAAAATTGAAGCATAGCTATAGGGAGGAAATTCCACGCCACTATACAAATGCACATCGGTCTGTCTCTTAAGCTTCATTTCAATAATACAAAGACAGCTAGTACATTAATTTATGGATAAGACGACGCAGTGTTCGCCGCTGCATGCCACTCACCGTTAAGTCCGGGTTCCTCGTTGTTATTGTTGCGCTCGGTAGCGGCGGAGGCCATCATGGCTGTGCAAGAGACGCGGCACGAGCTGCACGCAGGCACCGACGTCAACGGAGGACGGCCGTGTTGTTATGGTAACGGGAGAGTGGCCAACACAGCCAGTACCACTGCTAGGTACGTAGTCCAGTAGTTGATATACACGATACGCCTAATTAAAACATGGTATTGACTATTATATTTAAATACTTATTAGCATACAAAACTGGATTTCTGCAAAAGACTGTATGAGCCAGACATCTAGAGAAGTGCTAAATACATACGGTGCAAATGTATATAGATTAAACATCTCCACGGAATAAGACTTAAAGTTAGGTTAATCATTTAACAGAACAGGTGTGTGTTATATGTGTGTTTATAAATATATATTTGCAGCTGGAGATCCACAAAGGGAGAAAAAATGAATCACGTATCATAAAGTAGTTATTCCTGAGGAATAAAAACTACTTTATGATACCAGATTAATTTTTTCTCCCTTTATGGATCTCCAGCTGCAAATATGCAAATCGTATCACAGACCTTCTCTTCCATTCATTCATACATATATATATACACACAGAGGTGGGCAAAAAAATTAGTGGAGGTTTACAGTTGTTCATAGGGAAAAAGACATGCAGGTTATGATTATTATGATAGATTTATTATCTCAATAGGTTTATTAACTTTACTAACTTAAAAAACATGTCACAATGGTATAGTGCACTTAGGTACAGTCTTGTAAGTGCACAAATTGCCTGCCTCACGTACTCAAAATTGTAAACCTACTTATGCCCACTCCTGTGTGTGTGTATATATTATATATGTGATACAGTCAAAATCTATGTTAAAGTTTATGTTAGTGAAAACATACATTATTTGTGCATTTCTGGTCATATTACATATTTGAGGACACTGGTGGTATCAAAAGAAAACATTTTGTCACTCAAAAGATTGTCTGAGTTTGTCATTACATATTACACTTGCTGTTCAAGAAGGGCCAGAGCAGACCATAGTTCCAGAGGAGACTCTGGTCTTTTGATGTATGCAATAAGTAGCCAATGTATTATTCTGTGCTGTGGACTCCTGGGGAAGCAACTTGAGTTCAAAAGACACACAATGCCTGAACAAACTTGTCAAGAAGGTCTGCTCCATTGCAGGGCAAACCCTGGACCCACTAGACAATGTTGAGGTAATGAGAATGGTGGAGGACTTTTAGCCACAGGCTCATTTCTACACGGCATGCTAAGAAGCAACCCTGGAGATGTTTTCTGCCCGCTGGTATCAGGTGATTCATTGCTTCCTCTGGATGTCCCAAACTAAATGTTTTTACTTATTAAGTTAATTTTACAATTTCTGCACAATATACATTTATTCATTTATTGATCAATTGACTGATTGTATTATTTGTCCTGTGAGTCTGTATTTTTGTTTTTTAATGCTTCTGCTGCTATATGCATCTAAATTCCCCTTCAGGTGAATACTTTTCTTTTAATCTAATTTTATGTAAAAAATAACAAATAGTGTTTACCTGGAAAGACAGAACATTAAAATTCAAAGCTTAGATAACATTAACATCTTGTAGCACTTGTGCCCTTATTTTAATTTGGTTCTATATTACATATTAGCTTTGTACTTTCTAATCACTTAAATAGGTTACTAATACAATTTTGGTTTTGTATATCATTTTGGATAATGTCATCTGGTAAATAAAGAATTAATATTCATTAATTCTTTTTCCACTGTTTATCTGGGATCAGGTCGTAGGGGCAACAGTCTTAGCAGAGAGGCCCATAGGTCCCTTTGCCCAATTAACACTTGCCAACTCATGCTGCGAATTCCCAAGGTGTTCCCAGGCTATCTGGAAGAAATAATCACCCCAGCGAGCCCTCGGTTTTTCGCTGGGTCACCACCTAGCTGTTTGTGTCCATAAAACCTCCACAGGGAGATGTCCAGAAAGCGTCCATATGAGATGCCTAAACTACCTCAATTGGCTCCTCTCAATGAAAAGGCCAACAGGAGTAGTCCTTGCCTCTGCTGGATGTCTGTGTTTCTCACCCTAACTATAAGGGAGGTGTCCACCACCCGGTGGGGAAAGCTCATTTTGTCTGCTTGTACCCATGATCTTATCTTTTCAGTCATTACCCAAAGATCAAAACCATAGATGAGAGTAGGGACATATCTCAGCCACTTATTTACCACTATGAATCAATATAGTGACTGCATAACTGCACTCGCCACCTCGACTTGTCTGTCAGTTTCACCATCCTTTTTCCCCTCACTCATGAACAAGTCCCCAAGATACTTAAACTACTCCACTTGAGGTGGTAACACACCTCCCATTTGGAGAGGACAGTCCACCCTTTTCCAACTGATGACCATGATTTCATACTGTATTTGGAGGTGCTAATCCTTATCCCTGCCACTTCACACTTGGTTGCAAACCATAACAATGCATGCTAGAGTTCACAACCCGATGAAGCCAACAGGACCACGTCCTCTGTAAAAAGCAGTGATGCAATTTCAAGGCCACTGAACTGGACACCCTCCACTACTTGACTGCACTTTGATATTCTGTCCAATAAAATTACAAACAGGATAGGAGATAAAGCATAGCCCTGGCAGAGTCCCAACACCCACTGAGAATAGTGCTGATGTTTATCCGAGTATGTGGACATCTCTCACTGGGAATATACAAGGACTGAATAGCCATTATTAGGGGCCCTAGAACCCTGCACTATCCCAGCATCCCACATAGAATCCTTAATGAAACACAGTCATATGGCTTCACTAAGTCCACAAAATATACGTAAACTAATTGTATAGTCCCATGCCCCCTTCAGAATTCTCTTGAGGGTAAAGAGCTGGTCAATTGTTCCATGGCCTGGATGGAATCCACATTGTTCTTCCTGAATCAAAAGTTCTGTGATTGGGCAGAGTCTTCTTTCCAGTACCCTGATGTAAGCTTTCCCAGGCAGGCTGAGAAGTGTGACCTCCAATAGTTGGAGCACACCCTTTTTAAAAATAGGGACAACTACCCCGGTCTGCCACTCCAGAGATACTGCTCCTGATGACCATGCAACATTGAAAAGACATGTCAGCCATTACAGCCCAAAAATGTCCAGAGCTTTCAGCATTTCTGGGTGGATCTCACTCACCCACTGCCTGGGGCCTTTCCACAGCAGAGTTGCCTTACTACTTCAGTGATCTCCCTCAGGGAAATGGGTATTGATCCCTCATCAGCCTCTGGGTCTGATCCTTCCACAGAGGGTGTGTCTGTTGAGTTAAGGAGCTCCTCAAATTGGTCCTTCCACCACCAGACTACATCCTCAGTCTGGGTCAGCATTTCTCCAACCTTGTTGAGAACAGCCTAGGTGAAATCCTGCCTTTACCTTCTCAGCCACCTCATGGTTGGCTTCTTTGAGCCCAATCAATAGTCTTTTTCTATGGTCTCTCCGAATTCCTCCCTCACCCGGGTTTTTACTTCCCTGATAGAAGCTGTTTTAGTCTGTTGGTACTTCTCTGCTACTTCTGGTGTCTCCTGTGCTAACCAGACATAGACATATTCTTCAGCCTGATAGAATCCTTCAACTCTGGTGTCTACCTTGGGTTGCCACATCAAGAAGCACCTAAAGCCTTCAGGCCGCAGCTCTTCTCTGCCTTTTTCACAATGAAGGCTTTGAACAAGGTCCATTCGGGCTGCTTGTCCCCAGCCTCCCCCAAGATGTGAGAAAAGCTTGGTTAGAGACTTGTACTAGTGAGAATGGGAGTGATTCCCTAAGACCCTGAACAGTTTCAGGTTATTAATATAAAACCTGCCTTTTAGTATCTACATCTGTTTTTTTTAATAGTTTAGCATATATGAAGCTTCAAGAAATCTTAAAAGTTTTAATACATAAATCTGTAAGCAAGCATCCACATCTTACAACTCACAACTTACATTTTAAACTGCTTTCTTCACACATAGTAAAGCAACGAATTGGATTAATTTTGAATACATTTCACATTATATATTCTGAAAGAACATGCAGCCTCAGGAGTGTTGCTACTAGCATTCTAATGTGAACCAAATGTCATCATTTGCATTCCCCTTGCTCGACGGCCACAGCTTCTTTTATCTGTTTTAGGCAAAGACAGTGTGTGCATGTCTATCATACCTTGTTAATACAAATCTTAACAGAATTCACCCACTTGAAAGCAGCTTATAAGCCCCAAACACCCAAAAAATTTATTTATTTTTTTTTACTTTTCATATGTTCCAAACAAAAGTGTCATTTTCATGTTTCACATTAGGCCTATAATATATACACATACAAAAATTAAAGGTACTTTGTAATTTTTTGGGGATAGTTGCGATATAGTTACTGTACTTATGCTTCTTTGCAGCTACAGGGATTCGCTGTGTGTTAACAAGCAACAAGAAACATCTTCAGGTTGTGACAAGAAACACAATATCTGGGTCATGAAACAAACACAGAATACTGGAGCTGTGAGACATCAGCACTTCTTCCTCTCTGATGGTAAAAAATGTAAGCGGAGGACATCACAACACTAGTCCACTGAGCCTGTTTGAATCCAACAAAAGTTGGTAGTGGTGTGTAGTCAGTGGTAGACATTGTCGTAGATGCTGTGAAGGGAGTCAAACCCCTGCATATTAGCAACCCATGGTTTGAGGAGCTGCTCTACAGTACACAAATCTAACAGGGGTTTAGCTGTCCTTGTTTTTTCCAAATCCTCTTTGATGGCCATGAAGACATTGGCAAATCTGTGTTGCAGATTTTAAAAACACAAACGACTGTTGTGTGGAACTGTAAAACGTGTTTATAATAATATTAATACAATATTTTAAAAATACTATTTTTAACTTTTCTATATTATTATTATTAATATTTAATTCAGTTACTGATCATATCTGCTAACCAGACAACCACTTTGATATTATGGTATATAAGCAGATCTGAGACTCAAATGGTCATAAAAATCAGACACACACATTTATATATGACAAAGCCCTACAGACACTTTTTCTGTTGAAACAGCAACCTAAGACAAAGTAAACTGTAAATATAGCATGGGTTTTATGGAAAAATTACATTTTGTTTGTGTGAAAGAGTAAAGTAATAAACACACAAGGATTTTCCCTACCACATTTTCCAGACTGGGCCTGATCCACAAGCATATGTAAAGGCTATTAACATAAAATCAACCAAAAATGCTTGAAAGCTTTTGCTGATCTATTAAGCTTGGAATGTCTGTTGTCACACACATACACATGGGAAACAACTATAGGGCCTAAATAATAGTAATTCTATGCCAGACCAGGGGGCAGCAGACCGTGCTTACTGTCTCTCTCAGTCTCTTGCAGACCATTCTCGGGAAATTGGTTCTGGCACCAACAATGATGTCACTTCCAGTCTTGAAGACATCACTTCCGGTTTTGCGTGCTGATGACGGCACTTCCCATTCTATGTGTTAAAACTGCCATCTTGTCTCAATGCAAACCAGTTCTGTTTTGAACTATGAACATCGCTCATTTAAAAAATCAACTTTTGCAGCCAGGAAAACAATATATGGATAGCTGCCCCAAAACTTCATGATGTCTGTGACTCATTTATGTGACACTGTGCAGGAAGACAATGAACTTTAACTTGCCCACCCCCAGGGACTCCAAAATAATGTAGGAAAGGGGTGAATGAATACTCCGTTAGCTATCAGTTTTACTGTCTGGAATGCTGGTAATTAATTAAAA
This sequence comes from Erpetoichthys calabaricus, assembly GCF_900747795.2. Lineage (NCBI taxonomy): Eukaryota > Metazoa > Chordata > Cladistia > Polypteriformes > Polypteridae > Erpetoichthys > Erpetoichthys calabaricus. Next base: position 142,376,339 of record NC_041394.2, read on the forward strand.
AAAAAAAAAATCAAAAAGATGCCACTCAAGGACAGTCAAGGTAATGTAGGTTGAGTGAAGGGTCTCTCTATTTCACTGGTGGGGATGCCAAAAAATGTGAAAAGGTCTGTAGAATTCATTAACAAAGTTCATAAATCAGCAAAAGTCAAAATGAACACTTTTTCTGTTGTGGTTCGATGTTGTAACAGACTTACTTTCACAAAGAACCCAAACATGCTTGCTGAAACAAACAAAATAATCTAAATAAATTGTAAGGATAATAGAAGATTATACTGTAGACACATTTTCCTTGATTTACTCCTCTACTACACAGTTTATAATTACAAATCAAACAATTTGCAGACTTTAATTTAAGGGTATTTGCATACATTTCAGTCACAGTATGCAAAAATGACAACACTTTTAATACGACACTCCCCAGTAGTCATATTTAGAACTTTGTTGCATATTACTTGCATCTAATGACGGCATGAAATCCGCGATTCATAGACATCACCAGGTACCAAGTATCTTCTCTGGTGATGCTCTGACAAACCTCTAAAGCAGCCATCTTCAGTTCCTGCTTGTTTTGGAGGACTTGTCCTCTTAAGTTTTTTCTTCAGCATCTGGAAGGCATGGTCCTTTGGATTTAAATTGGGTGACTGCCTTGGCCATTCAAGAATTTTACATGTTTTAGCTTTAACAAAACTACAGTGTTGCCTTAGCAGTATGTTTGGGATAATTATGTTGTAGGATGAAGCACCATCAAATGATTTTGGAGCCATTTAGTGGAACTTGAGTAGATCAGATATTTCTGTACACCTCAGAATTCGTTGTGCAACTGCCGTCAACAGTTACATCATCAGTGAAGGTAAGTGTGTCATTACCTCTGGCAGCCAAACATGACCAAGCTGTAACACACCCACCACCATGTTTAACTGATGAGGTGGTATGCTTTGGGTCTTGGGCAGTTCCTTTTCATCTCCACACTTTGCTCTTGCCATCACTCTGATACTGGTTCATCTTTGTCTCATCTGTCCACAAGACCTTTTGCCAGAATTCTGCAGACTCTTTTAAGTACATTTTTGCAAACTGTAATCTGTCCATCCTGTTTTTTGTGGCTAACTAGTGGTTTGCATCTTGCAGTGTAGCCTCTCTATTTCTGTTCATGAAGTCTTCTCTGGACAGTAGTCTCTGACACATTCACGTCTACCTGCTGAAGACTGTTTCTGATCTGTCGGACAGGCGTTTGGGGTTTTTTCTTTACCATGGTGACGATTATTCAGTCATCAGCAGTGGAGGTCTTCCTTGGACTACCAGTCCCTTTGTGGTTACTGAGCTCACCAGTGCACTCTTTCTTCTTAATGATGTTCCATACAGTTGATTTAGGTAATCATAAGGTTTTAAAATTGTTTTTCAGACTCATGATGACCTTTCGACTTTCATTGGAACTACCCCTGTGCACATGTTGAACAACGGCAGACTCCAAAGGTAGTCTGTAGGTAGAATCAAGCCTGGGTATCTTATACTTGCACTAATCACACACATTCGTGACGCCAATTGTCCCAAACATTATGGTGACTTGAAATGGGGGAACTGTGTAGAAAGAAACATTGACTGAAATGTATGTAAATACCCTACAATTAAAGTTTGCAATGTCTACGTTAATCATTTCTAGAACAACAAAAAGGTCCCGTTGAAAGGAAGCTGGAGAACCTGGGAACCATCATTTACAGCTATGGTGCCGAGAGGTTTGGGGTAAAGAGCAAGTTACAGAGGGAGCAGAAAGGCCCTTTAAACCAGCCAAAGTCCAGGAGGCAGCGGGAAATGGACAGGTTGGTGAAAGAGAGAAGACAACTGAGGAAACAGTGGAGGAGGGCCTGTGAGACAGAAAGGGTGGGACTTGCTGATCTGCAGGATGAAATAAAGCAGCAGCTTACCAAGTTGCGAAGAGCAGAGCACCTCAGACGACAATGCAAGAGGAAAGAACGGACAAGGACCCTTTTCTACAGCAACCCATACTGCTTTGTTAAGGGTCTTTTCATCCAAGAGAAGATTGGGGGCCTCAAAGTGCCCATAAAAGACCTGGAAGAACACCTGAGGAAAACTTACTCTGAGGGTCGGAGGCATGAGCCAGTTACCATTCTGAGTGACATGCCACCTATTCAGGCACCTGAACAACAAAAGGATATAAGGCCACCCACATGGAATGAGGTGGAGAAGATAGTGAATCAGGCAAGATCAGCATTGGCCCCTGGACTCAATGGCATTCCATATAGACTCTATAAAAACACCCTTGGTGTCCTCAAATACCTGTAGAAGCTGATGAAAGTAGCCTGGCAGAAAGGAGTGATTCCAAGGGCTTGGCGAAGATCAGGAGGTATTCTGATCCCTAAGGAGAAGAACTCCTCATCCATCAGCCAGTTTCGCCAGATCAGTCTGTTGAATGTAGAGGGAAAGATCTTCTTCAGTGTCTTGGCCCAAAGGCTATCAACTTTCTTGCAGAGAAATGACTATGTTGACACATTGATACAGAAGGCCGGTATCCAGAGCTTCTCAGGATGTCTGGAGCATGCCAGTGTTCAGCAGATTCAAACTGCTAAGAAAGAAAGGAGAGACCTTCATGTGGTTTTTTTTAGACCTGGCCAATGCCTTTGGTTCGGTCCCTCATGAGACCTTGTGGATGGCTTTCAACTATTTTAGTGTTCATCACATCACAGAGCTGGTCAAGAGCTACTTTCAGGATCTACTGTTTTGTGTAACAGCTGAGAACAACACCACCGCCTGGCAGCACCTGGAAGTTGGAGTTATGGCAGGTTGTACGATTTCCCCTCTGGCATTTATTATGGCAATGGAGATGGTCATGCAGGCATCTCATTGGGTAGTGGGAGGTGAGTGACTCAAGAGTGGCCTCCGTCTTCCTCTCATCAGAGCCTACATGGACAACATGACCATCATTACAACAACAAAGCCATGTACTAGGCGATTGCTGCAGAAGCTCCAGGAAAACATCCAGCGGGCAAGAATGAAGTTTAAGCCAAGCAAATCTCCCAGCATCTCCATCATAAAAGGAAAACTGACAGCTGAGCGGTTCTATATTAGTGGAGAACCAATTCCAACAGTCTTAGAGAAGCCCATCAAGAGCCTTGGGCGGTGGTATAATGCAGACCTCAATGAC